>NW_027038049.1:0-25059 GCF_034236695.1 Oncorhynchus nerka | reverse complement strand
TACTGTTTTATCACTGTTTTATCAACAGTAACAGAGTAATACTGTTTTATCAACAGTAACAGAGTAATACTGTTTTATCAACAGTAATGAGAGTAATACTGTTTTATCAACAGTAACAGAGTAAGAGTAATACTGTTTTATCAACAGTAACAGAGTAATACTGTTTTATCAGCAGTAACAGAGTAATACTGTTTTATCAACAGTAGCAGAGTAATACTGTTTTATCAACAGTAACAGAGTAATACTGTTTTATCAGCAGTAACAGAGTAATACTGTTTTATCAACAGTAACAGAGTAATACTGTTTTAGCAAGAGTAACAGAGTACTACTGTTTTATCAACAGTAACAGAAGTAGAAGAGTAATACTGTTTTATCAGCAGTAACAGAAGTAGAAGAGTACTACTGTTTTATCAACAGTAACAGAAGTAGAAGAGTAATACTGTTTTATCAACAGTAACAGAAGTAGAAGAGTAATACTGTTTTATCAACAGTAACAGAAGTAGAAGATTAATACTGTTTTATCAACAGTAACAGAGTAATACTGTTTTATCAGCAGTAACAGAGTAATACTGTTTTATCAACAGTAACAGAGTAATACTGTTTTATCAACAGTAGCAGAGTAATACTGTTTTATCAACAGTAACAGAGTAATACTGTTTTATCAACAGTAACAGAGTAATACTGTTTTATCAACAGCAACAGAGTAATACTGTTTTATCAGCAGTAACAGAGTAATACTGTTTTATCAACAGTAACAGAGTAATACTGTTTTATCAACAGTAACAGAGTAATACTGTTTTATCAGCAGTAACAGAGTAATACTGTTTTATCAACAGTAACAGAGTAATGTTTTACAACAGTAACAGTTTTATCAACAGTAACAGAGTAAAGAGTAATACTGTTTTATCAACAGTAACAGAGTGTTTTATCAACATTAACAGAGTAATACTGTTTTATCAGCAGTAACAGAGTAATACTGTTTTATCAACAGTAACAGAAGTAGAAGAGTAATACTGTTTTATCAACAGTAACAGAGTAATACTGTTTTATCAACAGTAACAGAGTAATACTGTTTTATCAACAGTAACAGAGTAATACTGTTTTATCAACAGTAACAGAGTAATACTGTTTTATCAGCAGTAACAGAGTAATACTGTTTTATCAACAGTAACAGAGTAATACTGTTTTATCAACAGTAACAGAGTAATACTGTTTTATCAGCAGTAACAGAGTAATACTGTTTTATCAACAGTAACAGAGTAATACTGTTTTATCAACAGTAACAGAGTAATACTGTTTTATCAACAGTAACAGAGTAATACTGTTTTATCAACAGTAACAGAGTAATACTGTTTTATCAACAGTAACAGAGTAATACTGTTTTATATCAAAGTAGAAGAGTAATACTGTTTTATCAACAGTAACAGAGTAATACTGTTTTATCAACAGTAACAGAGTAATACTGTTTTATCAACAGTAACAGAGTAATACTGTTTTATCAACAGTAACAGAGTAATACTGTTTTATCAACAGTAACAGAGTAATACTGTTTTATCAACAGTAACAGAGTTTTATCAACAGTAACAGAGTAATACTGTTTTATCAACAGTAACAGAGTAATACTGTTTTATCAACAGTAACAGAGTAATACTGTTTTATCAACAGTAACAGAGTAATACTGTTTTATCAACAGTAACAGAGTAATACTGTTTTATCAGCAGTAACAGAGTAATACTGTTTTATCAACAGTAACAGAGTAATACTGTTTTATCAACAGTAACAGAGTAATACTGTTTTATCAGCAGTAACAGAGTAATACTGTTTTATCAACAGTAACAGAAGTTATCAACAGTAACAGAGTAATACTGTTTTATCAACAGTAACAGAGTAATGTTTTATCAACAGTTTTTTTTCAACAGTAACAGAGTAATACTGTTTTAGCAACAGTAACAGAGTAATACTGTTTTATCAACAGTAACAGAAGTAGAAGAGTAATACTGTTTTATCAGCAGTAACAGAGTAATACTGTTTTATCAACAGTAACAGAGTAATACTGTTTTATCAACAGTAACAGAGTAATACTGTTTTATCAGCAGTAACAGAGTAATACTGTTTTATCAACAGTAACAGAGTAATACTGTTTTATCAACAGTAACAGAGTAATACTGTTTTATCAACAGTAACAGAGTAATACTGTTTTATCAACAGTAACAGAGTAATACTGTTTTATCAACAGTAACAGAGTAATACTGTTTTATCAACAGTAACAGAGTAATACTGTTTTATCAACAGTAACAGAGTAAATACTGTTTTATCAACAGTAACAGAGTAATACTGTTTATCAACAGTAACAGAAGTACTGTTTTAAGAGTATCAACAGTAACAGAGTAATACTGTTTTATCAACAGTAACAGAGTAATACTGTTTTATCAACAGTAACAGGGCTGTTTTATCAACAGTAACAGAGTAACAGATCAGCAGTAACAGAGTAATACTGTTTTATCAGCAGTAACAGAGTAATACTGTTTTAGCAACAGTAACAGAGTACTACTGTTTTATCAACAGTAACAGAAGTAGAAGAGTAATACTGTTTTATCAACAGTAACAGAGTAATACTGTTTTATCAACAGTAACAGAGTAATACTGTTTTATCAGCAGTAACAGAGTAATACTGTTTTATCAACAGTAACAGAGTAATACTGTTTTATCAACAGTAACAGAGTAATACTGTTTTATCAACAGTAACAGAGTAATACTGTTTTATCAACAGTAACAGTAACAGAACAGTAACAGGGTAATACTGTTTTATCAGCAGTAACAGAGTAATACTGTTTTATCAACAGTAACAGAGTAATACTGTTTTATCAACAGTAACAGAGTAATACTGTTTTATCAACAGTAACAGAGGAATACTGTTTTATCAACAGTAACAGAGTAATACTGCTGAGTACTGTTTTATCAACAGTAACAGAGTAATACTGTTTTATCAACAGTAACAGAGTAATACTGTTTTATCAACAGTAACAGAGTAATACTGTTTTATCAACAGTAACAGAGTAATACTGTTTTATAACAGCAGTAGAAGAGTAATACTGTTTTATCAACAGTAACAGGAATACTGTTTTATCAATAATACTGTTTTATCAACAGTAACAGAAACAGAGTAATACTGAGGAATACTGTTTTATCAACAGTAACTGAGTAATACTGTTTTCAACAGTAACAGGTAATAAGAGTAACAGGAATACTGTTTTATCAACAGTAACTGGGCTGTTTTATCAACAGTAACAGAGTAATACTGTTTTAACAGAACAGAGAATACTGTTTTATCAACAGTTTACTGTTTTATCAACAGTAACAGAGTAATACTGTTTTATCAACAGTAACAGAGTAATACTGTTTTATCATAACAGAGTAATACTGTTTTATCAACAGTAACAGAGTAATACTGTTTTATCAACAGTAACAGAGTAATACTGTTTTATCAGTAACAGTAAGTATCAACAAGAGTAATACTGTTTTAGGAATACTGTTTTATCATAACTGAGTAATACTGTTTTATCAACAGTAACAGAGTAATACTGTTTTATCAACAGTAGAGAGTAATACTGTTTTATCAACAGTAACAGAGTAATACTGTTTTATCACTGGGCTGAGTAACAGAGTAATACTGTTTTAATAACTGGGCTACTGGTTTAAACAGTAACAGGAATACTGTTTTATCAACAGTAACAGAGTAATACTGTTTTATCAACAGTAACAGAGTAATACTGTTTTATCAACAGTAACAGAGCTACTGTTTTATCAGAGTAACAGAGTAATACTGTTTTAATCAACAGTAACAGAGTAATACTGTTTTATCAACAGTAACTGAGTAATGAGTGTTTTATCACAGAACAGGAGGAATACTGTTTTATCAACAGTAACAGAGTAATACTGTTTTATCAACAGTAACAGAGTAATACTGTTTTATCAGAGTAGAGAATACTGTTTTAATAACTGGGCTGAGTGGTAACAGAGGAGGAATACTGTTTTAATAACTGGGCTGAGTGGTAACAGAGGAGGAATACTGTTTTAATAACTGGGCTGTTTTATCAACAGAGGAGGAATACTGTTTTAATAACTGGGCTGAACAGTGGTTTTAAGTAACAGAGTAATACTGTTTTAATAACTGGGCTGATCAACAGTAACAGAGGAATACTGTTTTAAACAAACTGGGCTGAGTGGTAACAGAGGAAGAGTAATACTGTTTTAATAACTGGGCTGAGTGGTAACAGAGGAGGAATACTGTTTTAATAACTGGGCTGAGTGGTAACAGAGGAGGAATACTGTTTTAATAACTGGGCTGAGTGGTAACAGAGGAGGAATACTGTTTTAATAACTGGGCTGAGTGGTAACAGAGGAGGAATACTGTTTTAATAACTGGGCTGAGTGGTAACAGAGGAGGAATACTGTTTTAATAACTGGGCTGAGTGGTAACAGAGGAGGAATACTGTTTTAATAAACTGGGCTGTTTTAATAACTGGGCTGTGGTAACAGAGGAGGAATACTGTTTTAATAACTGGGCTGAGTGGTAACAGAGGAGGAATACTGTTTTAATAACTGGGCTGAGTGGTAACAGAGGAGGAATACTGTTTTAATAACTGGGCTGAGTGGTAACAGAGGAGGAATACTGTTTTAATAACTGGGCTGAGTGGTAACAGAGGAGGAATACTGTTTTAATAACTGGGCTGAGTGGTAACAGAGGAGGAATACTGTTTTAATAACTGGGCTGAGTGGTAACAGAGGAGGAATACTGTTTTAATAACTGGGCTGAGTGGTAACAGAGGAGGAATACTGTTTTAATAACTGGGCTGAGTGGTAACAGAGGAGGAATACTGTTTTAATAACTGGGCTGAGTGGTAACAGAGGAGGAATACTGTTTTTAACTGGGCTAACTGGGCTGTTTTAATAACTGTGGTAACAGAGGAGGAATACTGTTTTAATAACTGGGCTGAGTGGTAACAGAGGAGGAATACTGTTTTAATAACTGGGCTGAGTGGTAACAGAGGAGGAATACTGTTTTAATAACTGGGCTGAGTGGTAACAGAGGAGGAATACTGTTTTAATAACTGGGCTGAGTGGTAACAGAGGAGGAATACTGTTTTAATAACTGGGCTGAGTGGTAACAGAGGAGGAATACTGTTTTAATAACTGGGCTGAGTGGTAACAGAGGAGGAATACTGTTTTAATAACTGGGCTGAGTGGTAACAGAGGAGGAATACTGTTTTAATAACTGGGCTGAGTGGTAACAGAGGAGGAATACTGTTTTAATAACTGGGCTGAGTGGTAACAGAGGAGGAATACTGTTTTAATAACTGGGCTGAGTGGTAACAGAGGAGGAATACTGTTTTAATAACTGGGCTGAGTGGTAACAGAGGAGGAATACTGTTTTAATAACTGGGCTGAGTGGTAACAGAGGAGGAATACTGTTTTAATAACTGGGCTGAGTGGTAACAGAGGAGGAATACTGTTTTAATAACTGGGCTGAGTGGTAACAGAGGAGGAATACTGTTTTAATAACTGGGCTGAGTGGTAACAGAGGAGGAATACTGTTTTAATAACTGGGCTGAGTGGTAACAGAGGAGGAATACTGTTTTAATAACTGGGCTGAGTGGTAACAGAGGAGGAATACTGTTTTAATAACTGGGCTGAGTGGTAACAGAGGAGGAATACTGTTTTAATAACTGGGCTGAGTGGTAACAGAGGAGGAATACTGTTTTAATAACTGGGCTGAGTGGTAACAGAGGAGGAATACTGTTTTAATAACTGGGCTGAGTAACAGAGGAGGAATAAATAACAGAGAGAGGAATACTGTTTTAATAACTGGGCTGAGTGGTAACAGAGGAGGAATACTGTTTTAATAACTGGGCTGATTGGTAACAGAGGAGGAATACTGTTTTAATAACTGGGCTGAGTGGTGGTAACAGAGGAGGAATACTGTTTTAATAACTGGGCTGAGTGGTAACAGAGGAGGAATACTGTTTTAATAACTGGGCTGAGTGGTAACAGAGGAGGAATACTGTTTTAATAACTGGGCTGAGTGGTAACAGAGGAGGAATACTGTTTTAATAACTGGGCTGAGTGGTAACAGAGGAGGAATACTGTTTTAATAACTGGGCTGAGTGGTAACAGAGGAATACTGTTTTAATAACTGGGCTTTAACAGAGGAGGAATAAATAACTGGGCTGAGTGGTAACAGAGGAGGAATACTGTTTTAATAACTGGGCTGAGTGGTAACAGAGGAGGAATACTGTTTTAATAACTGGGCTGAGTGGTAACAGAGGAGGAATAACTGTTTTAATAACTGGGCTGAGTGGTAACAGAGGAGGAATACTGTTTTAATAACTGGGCTGAGTGGTAACAGAGGAGGAATACTGTTTTAATAACTGGGCTGAGTGGTAACAGAGGAGGAATACTGTTTTAATAACTGGGCTGAGTGGTAACAGAGGAGGAATACTGTTTTAATAACTGGGCTGAGTGGTAACAGGTAAGGAATACAGAGTGGTAGGAATACTGTTTTAATAACTGGGCTGAGTGGTAACAGAGGAGGAATACTGTTTTAATAACTGGGCTGAGTGGTAACAGAGGAGGAATACTGTTTTAATAACTGGGCTGAGTGGTAACAGAGGAGGAATACTGTTTTAATAACTGGGCTGAGTGGTAACAGAGGAGGAATACTGTTTTAATAACTGGGCTGAGTGGTAACAGAGGAGGAATACTGTTTTAATAACTGGGCTGAGTAACAGGTAATACAGAGTGAACAGAGGAGGAATACTGTTTTAATAACTGGGCTGAGTGGTAACAGAGGAGGAATACTGTTTTAATAACTGGGCTGAGTGGTAACAGAGGAGGAATACTGTTTTAATAACTGGGCTGAGTGGTAACAGAGGAGGAATACTGTTTTAATAACTGGGCTGAGTGGTAACAGAGGAGGAATACTGTTTTAATAACTGGGCTGAGTGGTAACAGAGGAGGAATACTGTTTTAATAACTGGGCTGAGTGGTAACAGAGGAGGAATACTGTTTTAATAACTGGGCTGAGTGGTAACAGAGGAGGAATACTGTTTTAATAACTGGGCTGAGTGGTAACAGAGGAGGAATACTGTTTTAATAACTGGGCTGAGTGGTAACAGAGGAGGAATACTGTTTTAATAACTGGGCTGAGTGGTAACAGAGGAGTTTTAATAACTGGGCTGAAACAGAGGAGGAATTTTTTAATAACTGGGCTGAGTGGTAACAGAGGAGGAATACTGTTTTAATAACTGGGCTGAGTGGTAACAGAGGAGGAATACTGTTTTAATAACTGGGCTGAGTGGTAACAGAGGAGGAATACTGTTTTAATAACTGGGCTGAGTGGTAACAGAGGAGGAATACTGTTTTAATAACTGGGCTGAACAGTGGGGCTGAAACAGAGGAGGAATACTGTTTTAATAACTGGGCTGAGTGGTAACAGAGGAGGAATACTGTTTTAATAACTGGGCTGAGTGGTAACAGAGGAGGAATACTGTTTTAATAACTGGGCTGAGTGGTAACAGAGGAGGAATACTGTTTTAATAACTGGGCTGAGTGGTAACAGAGGAGGAATACTGTTTTAATAACTGGGCTGAGTGGTAACAGAGGAGGAATACTGTTTTAATAACTGGGCTGAGTGGTAACAGAGGAGGAATACTGTTTTAATAACTGGGCTGAGTGGTAACAGAGGAGGAATACTGTTTTAATAACTGGGCTGAGGTAACAGAGGAGGAATACTGTTTTAATAACTGAGCTGAGTGGTAACAGAGGAAATACTGTTTTAATAACTGGGCTGAGTGGTAACAGAGGAGGAATACTGTTTTAATAACTGGGCTGATGTGGTAACAGAGGAGGAATACTGTTTTAATAACTGGGCTGAGTGGTAACAGAGGAGGAATACTGTTTTAATAACTGGGCTGAGTGGTAACAGAGGAGGAATACTGTTTTAATAACTGGGCTGAGTGGTAACAGAGGAGGAATACTGTTTTAATAACTGGGCTGAGTGGTAACAGAGGAATACTGAATAACTGTTTTAATAACTGGGCTGAGTGGTAACAGAGGAGGAATACTGTTTTAATAACTGGGCTGAGTGGTAACAGAGGAGGAATACTGTTTTAATAACTGGGCTGAGTGGTAACAGAGGAATACTGTTTTAATAACTGGGCTGAGTGGTAACAGAGGAGGAATACTGTTTTAATAACTGGGCTGAGTGGTAACAGAGGAGGAATACTGTTTTAATAACTGGGCTGAGTGGTAACAGAGGAGGAATACTGTTTTAATAACTGGGCTGAGTGGTAACAGAGGAGGAATACTGTTTTAATAACTGGGCTGAGTGGTAACAGAGGAGGAATACTGTTTTAATAACTGGGCTGAGTGGTAACAGAGGAGGAATACTGTTTTAATAACTGGGCTGAGTGGTAACAGAGGAGGAATACTGTTTTAATAACTGGGCTGAGTGGTAACAGAGGAGGAATACTGTTTTAATAACTGGGCTGAGTGGTAACAGAGGAGGAATACTGTTTTAATAACTGGGCTGAGTGGTAACAGAGGAGGTTTTAATACTGTTTTAAATAACTGGGCTGAGTGGTAACAGAGGAGGAATACTGTTTTAATAACTGGGCTGAGTGGTAACAGAGGAGGAATACTGTTTTAATAACTGGGCTGAGTGGTAACAGAGGAGGAATACTGTTTTAATAACTGGGCTGAGTGGTAACAGAGGAGGAATACTGTTTTAATAACTGGGCTGATTGGTAACAGAGGAGGAATACTGTTTTAATAACTGGGCTGAGTGGTAACAGAGGAGGAATACTGTTTTAATAACTGGGCTGAGTGGTAACAGAGGAGGAATACTGTTTTAATAACTGGGCTGGTAACAGAGGAATACTGGTAAACAGAGGAGGAATACTGTTTTAATAACTGGGCTGAGTGGTAACAGAGGAGGAATACTGTTTTAATAACTGGGCTGAGTGGTAACAGAGGAAATACTGTTTTAATAACTGGGCTGAGTGGTAACAGAGGAGGAATACTGTTTTAATAACTGGGCTGAGTGGTAACAGAGGAGGAATACTGTTTTAATAACTGGGCTGAGTGGTAACAGAGGAGTTTTAATAACTGGCTGAATACTGTTTTAATAACTGGGCTGAGTGGTAACAGAGGAGGAATACTGTTTTAATAACTGGGCTGAGTGGTAACAGAGGAGGAATACTGTTTTAATAACTGGGCTGAGTGGTAACAGAGGAGGAATACTGTTTTAATAACTGGGCTGAGTGGTAACAGAGGAGGAATACTGTTTTAATAACTGGGCTGAGTGGTAACAGAGGAGGAATACTGTTTTAATAACTGGGCTGAGTGGTAACAGAGGAGGAATACTGTTTTAATAACTGGGCTGAGTGGTAACAGAGGAGGAATACTGTTTTAATAACTGGGCTGAGTGGTAACAGAGGAGGAATACTGTTTTAATAACTGGGCTGAGTGGTAACAGAGGAGGAATACTGTTTTAATAACTGGGCTGAGTGGTAACAGAGGAGGAATACTGTTTTAATAACTGGGCTGAGTGGTAACAGAGGAGGAATACTGTTTTAATAACTGGGCTGAGTGGTAACAGAGGAGGAATACTGTTTTAATAACTGGGCTGAGTGGTAACAGAGGAGGAATACTGTTTTAATAACTGGGCTGAGTGGTAACAGAGGAGGAATACTGTTTTAATAACTGGGCTGAGAGGAGGAATGGTAACAGAGGAGGAATACTGTTTTAATAACTGGGCTGAGTGGTAACAGAGGAGGAATACTGTTTTAATAACTGGGCTGAGTGGTAACAGAGGAGGAATACTGTTTTAATAACTGGGCTGAGTGGTAACAGAGGAGGAATACTGTTTTAATAACTGGGCTGAGTGGTAACAGAGGAGGAATACTGTTTTAATAACTGGGCTGAGTGGTAACAGAGGAGGAATACTGTTTTAATAACTGGGCTGAGTGGTAACAGAGGAGGAATACTGTTTTAATAACTGGGCTGAGTGGTAACAGAGGAGGAATACTGTTTTAATAACTGGGCTGAGTGGTAACAGAGGAGGAATACTGTTTTAATAACTGGGCTGAGTGGTAACAGAGGAGGAATACTGTTTTAATAACTGGGCTGAGTGGTAACAGAGGAGGAATACTGTTTTAATAACTGGGCTGAGTGGTAACAGAGGAGGAATACTGTTTTAATAACTGGGCTGAGTGGTAACAGAGGAGGAATACTGTTTTAATAACTGGGCTGAGTGGTAACAGAGGAGGAATACTGTTTTAATAACTGGGCTGAGTGGTAACAGAGGAGGAATACTGTTTTAATAACTGGGCTGAAACAGAGGAGGAATACTGTTTTAATAACTGGGCTGAGTGGTAACAGAGGAGGAATACTGTTTTAATAACTGGGCTGAGTGGTAACAGAGGAGGAATACTGTTTTAATAACTGGGCTGATGGTAACAGAGGACTGTTTTTTAATAACTGGGCTGAGTGGTAACAGAGGAGGAATACTGTTTTAATAACTGGGCTGAGTGGTAACAGAGGAGGAATACTGTTTTAATAACTGGGCTGAGTGGTAACAGAGGAGGAATACTGTTTTAATAACTGGGCTGAGTGGTAACAGAGGAGGAATACTGTTTTAATAACTGGGCTGAGTGGTAACAGAGGAGGAATAGTGGTAACAGAGGAGGAATACTGTTTTAATAACTGGGCTGAGTGGTAACAGAGGAGGAATACTGTTTTAATAACTGGGCTGAGTGGTAACAGAGGAGGAATACTGTTTTAATAACTGGGCTGAGTGGTAACAGAGGAGGAATACTGTTTTAATAACTGGGCTGAGTGGTAACAGAGGAGGAATACTGTTTTAATAACTGGGCTGAGTGGTAACAGAGGAGGAATACTGTTTTAATAACTGGGCTGAGTGGTAACAGAGGAGGAATACTGTTTTAATAACTGGGCTGAGTGGTAACAGAGGAGGAATACTGTTTTAATAACTGGGCTGAGTGGTAACAGAGGAGGAATACTGTTTTAATAACTGGGCTGAGTGGTAACAGAGGAGGAATACTGTTTTAATAACTGGGCTGAAACAGAGGAGGAATACTGTTTTAATAACTGGGCTGAGTGGTAACAGAGGAGGAATACTGTTTTAATAACTGGGCTGAGTGGTAACAGAGGAGGAATACTGTTTTAATAACTGGGCTGAGTGGTAACAGAGGAGGAATACTGTTTTAATAACTGGGCTGAGTGGTAACAGAGGAGGAATACTGTTTTAATAACTGGGCTGAGTGGTAACAGAGGAGGAATACTGTTTTAATAACTGGGCTGAGTGGTAACAGAGGAGGAATACTGTTTTAATAACTGGGCTGAGTGGTAACAGAGGAGGAATACTGTTTTTTAATAACTGGGCTGAGTGGTAACAGAGGAGGAATACTGTTTTAATAACTGGGCTGAGTGGTAACAGAGGAGGAATACTGTTTTAATAACTGGGCTGAGTGGTAACAGAGGAGGAATACTGTTTTAATAACTGGGCTGAGTGGTAACAGAGGAGGAATACTGTTTTAATAACTGGGCTGAGTGGTAACAGAGGAGGAATACTGTTTTAATAACTGGGCTGAGTGGTAACAGAGGAGGAATACTGTTTTAATAACTGGGCTGAGTGGTAACAGAGGAGAGAATACTGTTTTAATAACTGGGCTGAGTGGTAACAGAGGAGGAATACTGTTTTAATAACTGGGCTGAGTGGTAACAGAGGAGGAATACTGTTTTAATAACTGGGCTGAGTGGTAACAGAGGAGAATACTGTTTTAATAACTGGGCTGAGTGGTAACAGAGGAGGAATACTGTTTTAATAACTGGGCTGAGTGGTAACAGAGGAGGAATACTGTTTTAATAACTGGGCTGAGTGGTAACAGAGGAGGAATACTGAATAACTGGGCTTTAACAGAGGAATACTGTTTTAATAACTGGGCTGAGTGGTAACAGAGGAGGAATACTGTTTTAATAACTGGGCTGAGTGGTAACAGAGGAATACTGTTTTAATAACTGGGCTGAGTGGTAACAGAGGAGGAATACTGTTTTAATAACTGGGCTGAGTGGTAACAGAGGAGGAATACTGTTTTAATAACTGGGCTGAGTGGTAACAGAGGAGGAATACTGTTTTAATAACTGGGCTGAGTGGTAACAGAGGAGGAATACTGTTTTAATAACTGGGCTGAGTGGTAACAGAGGAGGAATACTGTTTTAATAACTGGGCTGAGTGGTAACAGAGGAGGAATACTGTTTTAATAACTGGGCTGAGTGGTAACAGAGGAGGAATACTGTTTTAATAACTGGGCTGAGTGGTAACAGAGGAGGAATACTGTTTTAATAACTGGGCTGAGTGGTAACAGAGGAATACTGAATAACTGTTTTAATAACTGGGCTGAGTGGTAACAGAGGAGGAATACTGTTTTAATAACTGGGCTGAGTGGTAACAGAGGAGGAATACTGTTTTAATAACTGGGCTGAGTGGTAACAGAGGAGGAATACTGTTTTAATAACTGGGCTGAGTGGTAACAGAGGAGGAATACTGTTTTAATAACTGGGCTGAGTGGTAACAGAGGAGGAATACTGTTTTAATAACTGGGCTGAGTGGTAACAGAGGAGGAATACTGTTTTAATAACTGGGCTGAGTGGTAACAGAGGAGGAATACTGTTTTAATAACTGGGCTGAGTGGTAACAGAGGAGGAATACTGTTTTAATAACTGGGCTGAGTGGTAACAGAGGAGGAATACTGTTTTAATAACTGGGCTGAGTGGTAACAGAGGAGGAATACTGTTTTAATAACTGGGCTGAGTGGTAACAGAGGAGGAATACTGTTTTAATAACTGTTTAACAGAGGAATAATAACTGGGCTGAGTGGTAACAGAGGAGGTTTTAATAACTGGGCTGAGTGGTAACAGAGGAGAATACTGTTTTAATAACTGGGCTGAGTGGTAACAGAGGAGGAATACTGTTTTAATAACTGGGCTGAGTGGTAACAGAGGAGGAATACTGTTTTAATAACTGGGCTGAGTGGTAACAGAGGAGGAATACTGTTTTAATAACTGGGCTGAGTGGTAACAGAGGAGGAATACTGTTTTAATAACTGGGCTGAGTGGTAACAGAGGAGGAATACTGTTTTAATAACTGGGCTGAGTGGTAACAGAGGAGGAATACTGTTTTAATAACTGGGCTGAGTGGTAACAGAGGAGGAATACTGTTTTAATAACTGGGCTGAGTGGTAACAGAGGAGGAATACTGTTTTAATAACTGGGCTGAGTGAGTAAATAACTGGGCTGAGAACAGAGAGGAATACTGTTTTAATAACTGGGCTGAGTGGTAACAGAGGAGGAATACTGTTTTAATAACTGGGCTGAGTGGTAACAGAGGAGGAATACTGTTTTAATAACTGGGCTGAGTGGTAACAGAGGAGGAATACTGTTTTAATAACTGGGCTGAGTGGTAACAGAGGAGAATACTGTTTTAATAACTGGGCTGAGTGGTAACAGAGGAGGAATACTGTTTTAATAACTGGGCTGAGTGGTAACAGAGGAGAATACTGTTTTAATAACTGGGCTGAGTGGTTTTAATAACAGAGAGAGGAATACTGTTTTAATAACTGGGCTGAGTGGTAACAGAGGAGGAATACTGTTTTAATAACTGGGCTGAGTGGTAACAGAGGAGGAATACTGTTTTAATAACTGTAAACAGAGGAAATACTGTTTTAATAACTGGGCTGAGTGGTAACAGAGGAGGAATACTGTTTTAATAACTGGGCTGAGTGGTAACAGAGGAGGAATACTGTTTTAATAACTGGGCTGAGTGGTAACAGAGGAGGAATACTGTTTTAATAACTGGGCTGAGTGGTAACAGAGGAGGAATACTGTTTTAATAACTGGGCTGAGTGGTAACAGAGGAGGAATACTGTTTTAATAACTGGGCTGAGTGGTAACAGAGGAGGAATACTGTTTTAATAACTGGGCTGAGTGGTAACAGAGGAGGAATACTGTTTTAATAACTGGGCTGAGTGGTAACAGAGGAGGAATACTGTTTTAATAACTGGGCTGAGTGGTAACAGAGGAGGAATACTGTTTTAATAACTGGGCTGAGTGGTAACAGAGGAGGAATACTGTTTTAATAACTGGGCTGAGTGGTAACAGAGGAGGAATACTGTTTTAATAACTGGGCTGAGTGGTAACAGAGGAGTTTTAATAACTGGGCTGAGTGGTAACAGAGGAGGAATACTGTTTTAATAACTGGGCTGATTGGTAACAGAGGAATACTGTTTTAATAACTGGGCTGAGTGGTAACAGAGGAATACTGTTTTAATAACTGGGCTGAGTGGTAACAGAGGAGGAATACTGTTTTAATAACTGGGCTGATTGGTAACAGAGGAGGAATACTGTTTTAATAACTGGGCTGAGTGGTAACAGAGGAGGAATACTGTTTTAATAACTGGGCTGAGTGGTAACAGAGGAATACTGTTTTAATAACTGGGCTGATTGGTAACAGAGGAGGAATACTGTTTTAATAACTGGGCTGAGTGGTAACAGAGGATTACTGTTTTAATAACTGGGCTGAGTGGTAACAGAGGAGGAATACTGTTTTAATAACTGACTGAGGGAATACTGTTTTAATAACTGGGCTGGTGGTAACAGAGGAGGAATACTGTTTTAATAACTGGGCTGAGTGGTAACAGAGGAGGAATACTGTTTTAATAACTGGGCTGAGTGGTAACAGAGGAGGAATACTGTTTTAATAACTGGGCTGAGTGGTAACAGAGGAGGAATACTGTTTTAATAACTGGGCTGAGTGGTAACAGAGGAGTTTTAATAACTGGGCTGAAACAGAGGAGGAATACTGTTTTAATAACTGGGCTGAGTGGTAACAGAGGAGGAATACTGTTTTAATAACTGGGCTGAGTGGTAACAGAGGAAATACTGTTTTAATAACTGGGCTGAGTGGTAACAGAGGAATACTGTTTTAATAACTGGGCTGAAACAGAGGAGGAATACTGTTTTAATAACTGGGCTGAGTGGTAACAGAGGAGGAATACTGTTTTAATAACTGGGCTGAGTGGTAACAGAGGAGGAATACTGTTTTAATAACTGGGCTGAGTGGTAACAGAGGAGGAATACTGTTTTAATAACTGGGCTGAGTGGTAACAGAGGAGGAATACTGTTTTAATAACTGGGCTGAGTGGTAACAGAGGAGGAATACTGTTTTAATAACTGGGCTGAGTGGTAACAGAGGAGGAATACTGTTTTAATAACTGGGCTGAGTGGTAACAGAGGAGGAATACTGTTTTAATAACTGGGCTGAGTGGTAACAGACTGGGCTGAGTGGTAATACTGTTTTAATAACTGGGCTGAGTGGTAACAGAGGAATAACTGAATACTGTTTTAATAACTGGGCTGAGTGGTAACAGAGGAGGAATACTGTTTTAATAACTGGGCTGAGTGGTAACAGAGGAGGAATACTGTTTTAATAACTGGGCTGATTGGTAACAGAGGAGGAATACTGTTTTAATAACTGGGCTGAGTGGTAACAGAGGATGAATACTGTTTTAATAACTGGGCTGATTGGTAACAGAGGATGAATACTGTTTTAATAACTGGGCTGAGTGGTAACAGAGGATGAATACTGTTTTAATAACTGGGCTGATTGGTAACAGAGGAGGAATACTGTTTTAATAACTGGGCTGTTTTAATAACTGGGCTGAACAGAGGAAATACTGTTTTAATAACTGGGCTGAGTGGTAACAGAGGAGGAATACTGTTTTAATAACTGGGCTGAGTGGTAACAGAGGAGGAATACTGTTTTAATAACTGGGCTGAGTGGTAACAGAGGAGGAATACTGTTTTAATAACTGGGGCTGAGTGGTAACAGAGGAGGAATACTGTTTTAATAAATAACTGGGCTGAGTGGTAACAGAGGAGGAATACTGTTTTACTGTTTTAATAACTGGGCTGAGTGGTAACAGAGGAGGAATACTGTTTTAATAACTGGGCTGAGTGGTAACAGAGGAGGAATACTGTTTTAATAACTGGGCTGAGTGGTAACAGAGGAGGAATACTGTTTTAATAACTGGGCTGAGTGGTAACAGAGGATTACTGTTTTAATAACTGGGCTGAGTGGTAACAGAGGAGGAATACTGTTTTAATAACTGGGCTGAGTGGTAACAGAGGAGGAATACTGTTTTAATAACTGGGCTGATTGGTAACAGAGGAGGAATACTGTTTTAATAACTGGGCTGAGTGGTAACAGAGGAGGAATACTGTTTTAATAACTGGGCTGAGTGGTAACAGAGGAGGAATACTGTTTTAATAACTGGGCTGAGTTAACAGGTAACAGAGGAACAGAGGAATACTGTTTTAATAACTGGGCTGAGTGGTAACAGAGGAGGAATACTGTTTTAATAACTGGGCTGAGTGGTAACAGAGGAAATACTGTTTTAATAACTGGGCTGATTGGTAACAGAGGAGGAATACTGTTTTAATAACTGGGCTGAGTGTTTTAATAACTGGGCTGAGTGGTAACAGAGGATTACTGTTTTAATAACTGGGCTGAGTGGTAACAGAGGAGGAATACTGTTTTAATAACTGGGCTGAGTGGTAACAGAGGAGGAATACTGTTTTAATAACTGGCTGAGTGGTAACAGAGGAGGAATACTGTTTTAATAACTGGGCTGAGTGGTAACAGAGGAGGAATACTGTTTTAATAACTGGGCTGAGTGGTAACAGAGGAGGAATACTGTTTTAATAACTGGGCTGAGTGGTAACAGAGGAGGAATACTGTTTTAATAACTGGGCTGAGTGGTAACAGAGGAGGAATACTGTTTTAATAACTGGGCTGAGTGGTAACAGAGGAGGAATACTGTTTTAATAACTGGGCTGAGTGGTAACAGAGGAGGAATACTGTTTTAATAACTGGGCTGAGTGGTAACAGAGGAGGAATACTGTTTTAATAACTGGGCTGAGTGGTAACAGAGGAGGAATACTGTTTTAATAACTGGGCTGAGTGGTAACAGAGGAGGAATACTGTTTTAATAACTGGGGTAACAGAGGAGGAATACTGTTTTAATAACTGGGCTGAGTGGTAACAGAGGAATACTGGAATACTGTTTTAATAACTGGGCTGAGTGGTAACAGAGGAGGAATACTGTTTTAATAACTGGGCTGAGTGGTAACAGAGGAGGAATACTGTTTTAATAACTGGGCTGAGTGGTAACAGAGGAGGAATACTGTTTTAATAACTGGGCTGAGTGGTAACAGAGGAGGAATACTGTTTTAATAACTGGGCTGAGTGGTAACAGAGGAGGAATACTGTTTTAATAACTGGGCTGAGTGGTAACAGAGGAGGAATACTGTTTTAATAACTGGGCTGAGTGGTAACAGAGGAGGAATACTGTTTTAATAACTGGGCTGAGTGGTAACAGAGGAGGAATACTGTTTTAATAACTGGGCTGAGTGGTAACAGAGGAGGAATACTGTTTTAATAACTGGGCTGATTGGTAACAGAGGAGGAATACTGTTTTAATAACTGGGCTGAGTGGTAACAGAGGAGGAATACTGTTTTAATAACTGGGCTGAGTGGTAACAGAGGAGGAATACTGTTTTAATAACTGGGCTGAGTGGTAACAGAGGAGGAATACTGTTTTAATAACTGGGCTGAGTGGTAACAGAGGAGGAATACTGTTTTAATAACTGGGCTGATTGGTAACAGAGGAGGAATACTGTTTTAATAACTGGGCTGAGTGGTAACAGAGGAGGAATACTGTTTTAATAACTGGGCTGAGTGGTAACAGAGGAGGAATACTGTTTTAATAACTGGGCTGAGTGGTAACAGAGGAGGAATACTGTTTTAATAACTGGGCTGAGTGGTAACAGAGGAGGAATACTGTTTTAATAACTGGGCTGAGTGGTAACAGAGGAGGAATACTGTTTTAATAACTGGGCTGAGTGGTAACAGAGGGAATACTGTTTTAATAACTGGGCTTGGTAACAGAGGAGGAATACTGTTTTAATAACTGGGCTGAGTGGTAACAGAGGAGGAATACTGTTTTAATAACTGGGCTGAGTGGTAACAGAGGAGGAATACTGTTTTAATAATAACTGGGCTGAGTGGTAACAGAGGAGGAATACTGTTTTAATAACTGGGCTGAGTGGTAACAGAGGAGGAATACTGTTTTAATAACTGGGCTGAGTGGTAACAGAGGAGGAATACTGTTTTAATAACTGGGCTGAGTGGTAACAGAGGAGGAATACTGTTTTAATAACTGGGCTGAGTGGTAACAGAGGAGGAATACTGTTTTAATAACTGGGCTGAGTGGTAACAGAGGAGGAATACTGTTTTAATAACTGGGCTGACAGAGGAGGAATACTGTTTTAATAACTGGGCTGAGTGGTAACAGAGGAGGAATACTGTTTTTTTAATAACTGGGCTGAGTGGTAACAGAGGAGGAATACTGTTTTAATAACTGGGCTGAGGGTAACAGAGGAGGAATACTGTTTTAATAACTGGGCTGAGTGGTAACAGAGGAGGAATACTGTTTTAATAACTGGGCTGAGTGGTAACAGAGGAGGAATACTGTTTTAATAACTGGGCTGAGTGGTAACAGAGGAGGAATACTGTTTTAATAACTGGGCTGAGGGTAACAGAGGAGGAATACTGTTTTAATAACTGGGCTGAGTGGTAACAGAGGAGGAATACTGTTTTAATAACTGGGCTGAGTGGTAACAGAGGAGGAATACTGTTTTAATAACTGGGCTGAGTGGTAACAGAGGAGGAATACTGTTTTAATAACTGGGCTGAGGGTAACAGAGGAATACTGTTTTAATAACTGGGCTGAGTGGTAACAGAGGAGGAATACTGTTTTAATAACTGGGCTGAGTGGTAACAGAGGAGGAATACTGTTTTAATAACTGGGCTGAGTGGTAACAGAGGAGGAATACTGTTTTAATAACTGGGCTGAGTGGTAACAGAGGAGGAATACTGTTTTAATAACTGGGCTGAGTGGTAACAGAGGAGGAATACTGTTTTAATAACTGGGCTGAGTGGTAACAGAGGAGGAATACTGTTTTAATACTGTTTTAATAACTGGGCTGAGTGGTAACAGAGGAGGAATACTGTTTTAATAACTGGGCTGAGTGGTAACAGAGGAGGAATACTGTTTTAATAACTGGGCTGAGTGGTAACAGAGGAGGAATACTGTTTTAATAACTGGGCTGAGTGGTAACAGAGGAGGAATACTGTTTTAATAACTGGGCTGAGTGGTAACAGAGGAGGAATACTGTTTTAATAACTGGGCTGAGTGGTAACAGAGGAGGAATACTGTTTTAATAACTGTTAACAGAGGAGGAATACTGTTTTAATAACTGGGCTGAGTGGTAACAGAGGAGGAATACTGTTTTAATAACTGGGCTGAGTGGTAACAGAGGAGGAATACTGTTTTAATAACTGGGCTGAGTGGTAACAGAGGAGGAATACTGTTTTAATAACTGGGCTGAGTGGTAACAGAGGAGGAATACTGTTTTAATAACTGGGCTGAGTGGTAACAGAGGAGGAATACTGTTTTAATAACTGGGCTGAGTGGTAACAGAGGAGGAATACTGTTTTAATAACTGGGCTGAGTGGTAACAGAGGAATACTGTTTTAATAACTGGGCTGAGTGGTAACAGAGGAGGAATACTGTTTTAATAACTGGGCTGAGTGGTAACAGAGGAATACTGTTTTAATAACTGGGCTGAGTGGTAACAGAGGAGGAATACTGTTTTAATAACTGGGCTGAGTGGTAACAGAGGAGGAATACTGTTTTAATAACTGGGCTGATTGGTAACAGAGGAGGAATACTGTTTTAATAACTGGGCTGAGTGGTAACAGAGGAGGAATACTGTTTTAATAACTGGGCTGAGTGGTAACAGAGGAGGAATACTGTTTTAATAACTGGGCTGAGTGGTAACAGAGGAGGAATACTGTTTTAATAACTGGGCTGAGTGGTAACAGAGGAGGAATACTGTTTTAATAACTGGGCTGAGTGGTAACAGAGGAGGAATACTGTTTTAATAACTGGGCTGAGTGGTAACAGAGGAGGAATACTGTTTTAATAACTGGGCTGAGTGGTAACAGAGGAATACTGTTTTAATAACTGGGCTGAGTGGTAACAGAGGAGGAATACTGTTTTAATAACTGGGCTGAGTGGTAACAGAGGAGGAATACTGTTTTAATAACTGGGCTGAGTGGTAACAGAGGAGGAATACTGTTTTAATAACTGGGCTGAGTGGTAACAGAGGAATACTGTTTTAATAACTGGGCTGAGTGGTAACAGAGGAGGAATACTGTTTTAATAACTGGGCTGAGTGGTAACAGAGGAGGAATACTGTTTTAATAACTGGGCTGAGTGGTAACAGAGGAGGAATAACTGTTTTAATAACTGGGCTGAGTGGTAACAGAGGAGGAATACTGTTTTAATAACTGGGCTGAGTGGTAACAGAGGAGGAATACTGTTTTAATAACTGGGCTGAGTGGTAACAGAGGAGGAATACTGTTTTAATAACTGGGCTGAGTGGTAACAGAGGAGGAATACTGTTTTAATAACTGGGCTGAGTGGTAACAGAGGAGGAATACTGTTTTAATAACTGGGCTGAGTGGTAACAGAGGAGGAATACTGTTTTAATAACTGGGCTGAGTGGTAACAGAGGAGGAATACTGTTTTAATAACTGGGCTGAGTGGTAACAGAGGAGGAATACTGTTTTAATAACTGGGCTGAGTGGTAACAGAGGAATACTGTTTTAATAACTGGGCTGAGTGGTAACAGAGGAGGAATACTGTTTTAATAACTGGGCTGAGTGGTAACAGAGGAGGAATACTGTTTTAATAACTGGGCTGATGGTAACAGAGGAGGAATACTGTTTTAATAACTGGGCTGAGGTAACAGAGGAATACTGTTTTAATAACTGGGCTGATGGTAACAGAGGAGGAATACTGTTTTAATAACTGGGCTGAGTGGTAACAGAGGAGAATACTGTTTTAATAACTGGGCTGAGTGGTAACAGAGGAGGAATACTGTTTTAATAACTGGGCTGAGTGGTAACAGAGGAGGAATACTGTTTTAATAACTGGGCTGAGTGGTAACAGAGGAGGAATACTGTTTTAACTGGGCTGAGTGGTAACAGAGGCTGTTTTAATAACTGGTAGTGGTAACAGAGGAGGAATACTGTTTTAATAACTGGGCTGAGTGGTAACAGAGGAGGAATACTGTTTTAATAACTGGGCTGAGTGGTAACAGAGGAGGAATACTGTTTTAATAACTGGGCTGAGTGGTAACAGAGGAGGAATACTGTTTTAATAACTGGGCTGAGTGGTAACAGAGGAGAATACTGTTTTAATAACTGGGCTGAGTGGTAACAGAGGAGGAATACTGTTTTAATAACTGTTTTAATAACTGGGCTGAGTGGTAACAGAGGAGGAATACTGTTTTAATAACTGGGCTGAGTGGTAACAGAGGAGGAATACTGTTTTAATAACTGGGCTGAGTGGTAACAGAGGAGGAATACTGTTTTAATAACTGGGCTGAGTGGTAACAGAGGAGGAATACTGTTTTAATAACTGGGCTGAGTGGTAACAGAGGAGGAATACTGTTTTAATAACTGGGCTGAGTGGTAACAGAGGAGGAATACTGTTTTAATAACTGGGCTGATTGGTAACAGAGGAGGAATACTGTTTTAATAACTGGGCTGAGTAACAGGGAGGAATACTGTTTTAATAACTGGGCTGAGTGGTAGGAGGAATACTGTTTTAATAACTGGGCTGAGTGGTAACAGAGGAGGAATACTGTTTTAATAACTGGGCTGAGTGGTAACAGAGGAGGAATTGTTTTAATAACTGTTTAACAGAGGAATAATAACTGGGCTGAGTGGTAACAGAGGAGGAATACTGTTTTAATAACTGGGCTGAGTGGTAAACAGAGGAGGAATACTGTTTTAATAACTGGGCTGAGTGGTAACAGAGGAGGAATACTGTTTTAATGACTGGGCTGAGTGGTAACAGAGGAGGAATACTGTTTTAATAACTGGGCTGAGTGGTAACAGAGGAGGAATACTGTTTTAATAACTGGGCTGAGTGGTAACAGAGGAGGAATACTGTTTTAATAACTGGGCTGTGGTATGAGGAGGAATAACAGAGGAGTGGAATACTGTTTTAATAACTGGGCTGAGTGGTAACAGAGGAGGAATACTGTTTTAATAACTGGGCTGAGTGGTAACAGAGGAGGAATACTGTTTTTAATAACTGGGCTGAGTGGTAACAGAGGAGAATACTGTTTTAATAACTGGGCTGAGTGGTAACAGAGGAGGAATACTGTTTTAATAACTGGGCTGAGTGGTAACAGAGGAGGAATACTGTTTTAATAACTGGGCTGAGTGGTAACAGAGGAGGAATACTGTTTTAATAACTGGGCTGAGTGGTAACAGAGGAGGAATACTGTTTTAATAACTGGGCTGAGTGGTAACAGAGGAATACTGTTTTAATAACTGGGCTGAGTGGTAACAGAGGAGGAATACTGTTTTAATAACTGGGCTGAGTGGTAACAGAGGAGGAATACTGTTTTAATAACTGGGCTGAGTGGTAACAGAGGAGGAATACTGTTTTAATAACTGGGCTGAGTGGTAACAGAGGAGGAATACTGTTTTAATAACTGGGCTGAGTGGTAACAGAGGAGGAATACTGTTTTAATAACTGGGCTGAGTGGTAACAGAGGAGGAATACTGTTTTAATAACTGGGCTGAGTGGTAACAGAGGAGGAATACTGTTTTAATAACTGGGCTGAGTGGTAACAGAGGAGGAATACTGTTTTAATAACTGGGCTGAGTGGTAACAGAGGAGGAATACTGTTTTAATAACTGGGCTGAGTGGTAACAGAGGAGGAATAACTGGGCTGTTTTAATAACTGGGCTGAGTGGTAACAGAGGAGGAATACTGTTTTAATAACTGGGCTGAGTGGTAACAGAGGAGGAATACTGTTTTAATAACTGGGCTGAGTGGTAACAGAGGAGGAATACTGTTTTAATAACTGGGCTGAGTGGTAACAGAGGAGGAATACTGTTTTAATAACTGGGTTGATTGACTAACAGAGGAGGAATACTGTTTTAATAACTGGGCTGAGTGGTAACAGAGGAGGAATACTGTTTTAATAACTGCTGTTAGTGGTACACAGAGGGAGGAATACTGTTTTAATAACTGGGCTGATTGGTAACAGACCTCGAATACTGTTTTAATAACTGGGCTGAGTGGTAACAGAGGAGGAATACTGTTTTAATAACTGGGCTGAGTGGTAACAGAGGAGGAATACTGTTTTAATAACTGGGCTGAGTGGTAACAGAGGAGGAATACTGTTTTAATAACTGGGCTGAGTGGTAACAGAGGGAGGAATACTGTTTTAATGACTGGGCTGAGTGGTAACAGAGGAGGAATACTGTTTTAATAACTGGGCTGAGTGTTAACAGAGGAATACTGTTTAATAACTGGGCTGAGTGGTAACAGAGGGAGGAATACTGTTTTAATAACTGGAGCTGAGTGGTAACAAGAGGAGGAATACTGTTTTAATAACTGGGCTGAGTGGTAACAGAGGAGGAATACTGTTTAATAACTGGGCTGAGTGGTAACAGAGGAGGGAATACTGTTTTAATAACTGGGCTAGTGTAGTAACAGAGGAGGAATACTGTTTTAATAACTGGGCTGATTGGTAACAGAGGAGGAATACTGTTTTAATAACTGGGCTGAGTGGTAACAGAGGAGAATACTGTTTTAATAACTGGGCTGAGTGGTAACAGAGGAGGAATACTGTTTTAATAACTGGGCTAGTGGTAACAGAGGAGGAATACTGTTTTAATAACTGGGCTGGTGGTAACAGAGGAGGAATACTGTTTTAATAACTGGGCAGAGTGGTAACAGAGGAGGAATACTGTTTTAATAACTGGGCTGAGTGGTAACAGAGGAGGAATACTGTTTTAATAACTGGGCTGAGTGGTAACAGAGGAGGAATACTGTTTTAATAACTGGGCTGAGTGGTAACAGAGGAGGAATACTGTTTTAATAACTGGGCTGAGTGGTAACAGAGGAGGAATACTGTTTTAATAACTGGGCTGAGTGGTAACAGAGGAGGAATACTGTTTTAATAACTGGGCTGAGTGGTAACAGAGGAGGAATACTGTTTTAATAACTGGGCTGAGTGGTAACAGAGGAGGAATACTGTTTTAATAACTGGGCTGAGTGGTAACAGAGGAGGAATACTGTTTTAATAACTGGGCTGAGTGGTAACAGAGGAGGAATACTGTTTTAATAACTGGGCTGAGTGGTAACAGAGGAGGAATACTGTTTTAATAACTGGGCTGAGTGGTAACAGAGGAGGAATACTGTTTTAATAACTGGGCTGAGTGGTAACAGAGGAGGAATACTGTTTTAATAACTGGGCTGAGTGGTAACAGAGGAGGAATACTGTTTTAATAACTGGGCTGAGTGGTAACAGAGGAGGAATACTGTTTTAATAACTGGGCTGAGTGGTAACAGAGGAGGAATACTGTTTTAATAACTGGGCTGAGTGGTAACAGAGGAGGAATACTGTTTTAATAACTGGGCTGAGTGGTAACAGAGGAGGAATACTGTTTTAATAACTGGGCTGAGTGGTAACAGAGGAGGAATACTGTTTTAATAACTGGGCTGAGTGGTAACAGAGGAGGAATACTGTTTTAATAACTGGGCTGAGTGGTAACAGAGGAGGAATACTGTTTTAATAACTGGGCTGAGTGGTAACAGAGGAGGAATACTGTTTTAATAACTGGGCTGAGTGGTAACAGAGGAGGAATACTGTTTTAATAACTGGGCTGAGTGGTAACAGAGGAGGAATACTGTTTTAATAACTGGGCTGAGTGGTAACAGAGGAGGAATACTGTTTTAATAACTGGGCTGAGTGGTAACAGAGAGG
>NW_027038048.1:0-25044 GCF_034236695.1 Oncorhynchus nerka | reverse complement strand
ATAGCAGTAAGGACTGTCTGTTGTTGTCACGCCCTGGTCGAAGTATTTTGTGTTTTTCTTTATGTTTTGGTCAGGCCAGGGTGTGACATGGGTTTTTGTATGTGGTGTGTAGCTTAGTGGGATTGTAGCTTAGTGGGGTGTTCTGGGAGAGTCTATGGCTGTCTGAAGTGGTTCTCAATCAGAGGCAGGTGTTTACCGTTGTCTCTGATTGGGAACCATATTTAGGCAGCCATATTCTTTGGTTGTATTGTGGGTGATTGTCCTGTGTGTCTTGATGTCCTTGTTAGAGGTTTGTAGACACATGTATAGGCTGTTTTTCGGTTTTCGTTTCGTTTATTGTTTTGTTGAGTTTGCGTGTTGATTCGTGTTAAGTTGTTTTATTAAACATGGATCGAAATCTACACGCTGCAGTTTGGTCCGACTCTCCTTCACCAGTAGAAAGCCGTTACAGTTGTCCAAAGAGTTTGTATGGACTGACAGCAGTAAATGCCAAAATTATATTTCATTATATTTTTATATATATTTGATATACTTCAAAACGATACTTGGTATGACCTTCTTAAAAACAATTCCATGTAGTTCAGAAGAACCCCGGTTTAGACAGGGCTTAGACTCTTATGGGTTAATCATTCTGTGGTGGGATTTTCATAGCCTTTATTCACAGAACTTTTCACAATGCATGCGGCCCAAGTGGTACCTATGGCTCGTCCAAACTAGTGCAGAGGGCATAGGATGCTATTTGGGACAAAGGTTCTGGCATCACAGTAGGGCTCAATCAGTCATCCTCTAACAGCTGATGCAGGTTCTGGCATCACAGTAGGGCTCAATCAGTCATCCTCTAACAGCTGATGCAGGTTCTGGCATCACAGTAGGGCTCAATCAGTCATCCTCTAACAGCTGATGCAGGTTCTGGCATCACAGTAGGGCTCAATCAGTCATCCTCTAACAGCTGATGCAGGTTCTGGCATCACAGTAGGGCTCAATCAGTCATCCTCTAACAGCTGATGCAGGTTCTGGCATCACAGTAGGGCTCAATCAGTCATCCTCTAACAGCTGACCACATCAGCCAGACCACAGTATTGCTTCAATAAACTAACACAGAAAGATAGCACACCACAATCAGGCTCAAATGCTTCATATCTTACAGAGTGGGAAGACAGTCACATTAAATCACTTATGTAGGCCTATGAGCACATTAAATCAGTTCTGTAGGCCTACGAGCACATTAAATCAGTTCAGTAGGCCTATGAGCACATTAAATCAGTTCTGTAGGCCTACGAGCACATTAAATCAGTTCTGTAGGCCTATGAGCACATTAAATCAGTTCTGTAGGCCTACGAGCACATTAAATCAGTTCTGTAGGCCTATGAGCACATTAAATCAATTCTGTAGGCCTATGAGCACATTAAATCAGTTCTGTAGGCCTACGAGCACATTAAATCAGTTCTGTAGGCCTATGAGCACATTAAATCAGTTCTGTAGGCCTATGAGCACGATTCCCTCTGATCACATTTTCTTTACATTTACATGTTAGTCATTTAGCAGACTCTCTGATCCAGAGCCACTACAGTAGTGAGTCATTTAACAGACTCTCTGATCCAGAGCCACTACAGTAGTGAGTCATTTAACAGACTCTCTGATCCAGAGCCACTACAGTAGTGAGTCATTTAGCAGACTCTCTGATCCAGAGCCACTACAGTAGTGAGTCATTTAACAGACTCTCTTATCCAGAGCCACTACAGTAGTGAGTCATTTAACAGACTCTCTTATCCAGAGCCACTACAGTAGTGAGTCATTTAGCAGACTCTCTGATCCAGAGCCACTACAGTAGTGAGTCATTTAGCAGACTCTCTGATCCAGAGCCACTACAGTAGTGAGTCATTTAGCAGACTCTCTTATCCAGAGCCACTACAGTAGTGAGTCATTTCACAGACTCTCTGATCCAGAGCCACTACAGTAGTGAGTCATTTAACAGACTCTCTGATCCAGAGCCACTACAGTAGTGAGTCATTTAGCAGACTCTCTGATCCAGAGCCACTACAGTAGTGAGTCATTTAACAGACTCTCTTATCCAGAGCCACTACAGTAGTGAGTCATTTAACAGACTCTCTGATCCAGAGCCACTACAGTAGTGAGTCATTTAGCAGACTCTCTGATCCAGAGCCACTACAGTAGTGAGTCATTTAGCAGACTCTCTGATCCAGAGCCACTACAGTAGTGAATCATTTAGCAGACTCTCTTATCCAGAGCCACTACAGTAGTGAGTCATTTAGCAGACTCTCTGATCCAGAGCCACTACAGTAGTGAGTCATTTAACAGACTCTCTGATCCAGAGCCACTACAGTAGTGAGTCATTTAGCAGACTCTCTGATCCAGAGCCACTACAGTAGTGAGTCATTTAACAGACTCTCTGATCCAGAGCCACTACAGTAGTGAGTCATTTAACAGACTCTCTGATCCAGAGCCACTACAGTATTGAGTCATTTAGCAGACTCTCTGATCCAGAGCCACTACAGTAGTGAGTCATTTAGCAGACTCTCTTATCCAGAGCCACTACAGTAGTGAGTCATTTCACAGACTCTCTGATCCAGAGCCACTACAGTAGTGAGTCATTTAACAGACTCTCTGATCCAGAGCCACTACGGTAGTGAGTCATTTAGCAGACTCTCTGATCCAGAGCCACTACAGTAGTGAGTCATTTAACAGACTCTCTGATCCAGAGCCACTACAGTAGTGAGTCATTTAACAGACTCTCTGATCCAGAGCCACTACAGTAGTGAGTCATTTAGCAGACTCTCTTATCCAGAGCCACTACAGTAGTGAGTCATTTAACAGACTCTCTGATCCAGAGCCACTACAGTAGTGAGTCATTTAGCAGACTCTCTTATCCAGAGCCACTACAGTAGTGAGTCATTTAGCAGACTCTCTTATCCAGAGCCACTACAGTAGTGAGTCATTTAACAGACTCTCTGATCCAGAGCCACTACAGTAGTGAGTCATTTAGCAGACTCTCTGATCCAGAGCCACTACAGTAGTGAGTCATTTAACAGACTCTCTTATCCAGAGCCACTACAGTAGTGAGTCAGAGTGTCAGTTAGAATTAGAGTGTCAGTTAGAATTAGAGTGTCAGTTAGAATTAGAGTGTCAGTTACAATTAGAGTGTCAGTTACAATTAGAGCGTCAGTTAGAATTAGAGTGTCAGTTAGAATTAGAGTGTCAGTTAGAATTAGAGTGTCAGTTAGAATTAGAGTGTCAGTTAGAAATTGAGTTTTAGTTCACGAAAGGCTTGAATTTATTCATGACATTTTTCTCATAAAGTAGACATAGTCCGCACAACAGCTGCCAATATGCAGTATTTAAATACATGCCATTAATTCTGGAGTGTGTGCTATCTCCTGAATGATTCCTCTTAGCCTCATTCTAATGCTCCCACCCTGGTTTGAGTGGAAGGGTGGAATGCCTTCAGAAAGTATTCACCTCACTTTTTACACATTTTCTTGTGTTACAGCCTTCATTTAAAATAGATTGTATTTACATTTCTTGTTACCAGCCTAAATACAATACCCCCAAAATGTCAAAGTGGAATTTTTTACAAAAAATTTAAAAAGTTAAACGCTGCCATGGAGACAAGTGTTTTCATACTAAAAGCCTCTCTTGAAAAGGCCGAACCTTGACCCAGAAAATCCCCAACATTTAATAAACTATTGGCCTATGTCGAGTCTCCCATTCTTCTCAAACATTTTAGAAAAAGCTGATGCGCAGCAACTCATTGACTTCCTGAAGACAAACAATGTACACGAAATGCTTCGGTCTGGTTTTCGACCCCATCATAGCACCGAGACTGCACTCTGAAAGTGGTAAATTATCTTTTAATTGCATCAGACCGAGGTTCTGCATCTGTCCTCGTGCTCCTAGACCTTAGTGCTGCTTTTGACACCATCGATCACCACTTTTTGGGGGGAGAGATTGGAAACCCTAATTGGTCGCTGAATAGTAAGGAACTCCCCTCACCTCATTGTCTAGGACCTAATTGGTCGCTGAATAGTAAGGAACTCCCTCACCTCATTGTCTTGGTCCTAATTGGTCGCTGAATAGTAGGAACTCCCCTCACCTCATTGTCTTGGTCCTAATTGGTCGCTGAATAGTAAGGAACTCCCCTCACCTCATTGTCTTGGTCCTAATTGGTCGCTGAATAGTAAGGAACTCCCTCACCTCATTGTCTAGGACCTAATTGGTCGCTGAATAGTAAGGAACTCCCCTCACCTCATTGTCTTGGTCCTAATTGGTCGCTGAATAGTAAGGAACTCCCCTCACCTCATTGTCTTGGTCCTAATTGGTCGCTGAATAGTAAGGAACTGTCCTCACCTCATTGTCTTGGTCCTAATTGGTCGCTGAATAGTAAGGAACTCCCCTCACCTCATTGTCTTGGTCCTAATTGGTCGCTGAATAGTAAGGAACTCCCTCACCTCATTGTCTTGGTCCTAATTGGTCGCTGAATAGTAAGGAACTCCCCTCACCTCATTGTCTTGGTCCTAATTGGTCGCTGAATAGTAAGGAACTCCCCTCACCTCATTGTCTAGGTCCTAATTGAACAAATATAAATATTCCCAAAATGCATCCTGTTTGCAACAAGGCACTAAAGTATTCATCATCTGAAGACACATGATAAACTGTAGCTATATGAAGGGGGTTGATGACGTGCTGACATCACTTCCTGTCACAGCTTGTGGACTTGTTTAAGTGATACTGTTAGCCAGCCAGCCTGCCAGCATAGTGGAGTCTGCAACTAGCACAGTCAGTGTAGTCAGCTCAGCTATCCCCATTGAGAACGTGTCTGTGCCTCGACCTGGGTTGGGCAAAACTAAACATGGCGTGTGTTCGCCTTAGCAATCTCACTGGAATAAAGACCTCCTCCATTACCTGACATTATTGAAAGAGATTGTGATACCTCACATCTCAAAATAGGGCTACTTAATGTTAGATCCCTCACTTCCAAGGCAGTTATAGTCAATGAACTGATCATTATATTGCTGTGACTGGCCTGACTGAAACATGGCTCAGGCCTGATGAATTTACTGTGTTAAATGAGGCATCTCCTCCTGGTTACACTAGTGACCATATCCCCCATTCATCCTGCAAAGGCGGAGGTGTTGCTAACATTTACGATACCAAATTTCAAATTACAAAAAAAAAGACTGCATTTTTGTCTTTTGAGCTCCTAGCCATGAAATCTATGCAGCCTACTCAATCACTTTTTATAGCTACTGTTTACAGGCCTCCTGGGCCCTATACAGCGTTCCTCACTGAGTTCCTGAATTCTTATCAGACATTGTAGTCATTAAACATAATATTCAAATTTTTGGTGACTTGTTATTCACATGGAAAAGTCCACAGACCCACTCCAAAGGCTTTCTGAGCCATCATCGACTCAGTGAGTTTTGTCCAACATGTCTCCTCGTTCTGCTGCCACAGTCATACTCTGGACCTAGTTTTGTCCATGGAATAAATGTTGTGCTGCGCCCTGCGCTTGAAACCAGCTCTCTGTCTCCATCGTGTTCATTACACCTAGATGCCAATTCCAGACTCCCTGCACCTACCCAAGGGACATCAGAGTAAAACAATTGGTTAACCACCTAACTGAGGAACTTAATTTAACCTGCGTAATACCCTAGATGCAGTCGCAACCCTAAAAACAAAAATATTTGTCACAAGAAATAGCTCCTGGTATACAGAAAATACCCGAACTCTGAAGCATGCTTCCAGAAAATTGGAACGGAAATGGCGCCACCCCAAACTGAAGTCTTCCGATTAGCTTGGAAAGACAGTACTGGACTGTATCAAGAGCCCTTACTATCCTACCAATCCTCGACTTCGGCGATGTCATCTACAAATAGCTTCCAATACTCTACTCAGCAAACTGGGATGCAGTTTATCACAGTGCCATCCGTTTTGTTACTAAAGCACCTTATACCACCCACCACTGTGACCTGTATGCTCTAGTCGACTGGCCCTCGCTACATATTCATCGCCAGACTCACTGGCTCCAGGTCATCTACAAGTCCATGCTAAGTAAAGCTCCGCCTTAATCTCAGTTCACTGGTCACGATGGCAACACCCACCCATAGCACGCGCTCCAGCAGGTGTATCTCACTGATCATCCCTAAAGCCAACACCTCATTTGGCCGCCTTTCCTTCCAGTTCTCTGCTGCCTGTGACTGGAACGAATTGCAAAAATCGCTGAAGTTGGAGACTTTTATCTCCCAAGCCTACCTGGTTAAATAAAGGTGAAATATATATATTTTTTAAAGAAATACTGTTGCTCGATCATCCTATTTTTGCAACTTAATTGAGGAGAATAAGAACAATCCAAAATGTATTTTTGATACTGTCGCAAAGCCAACGAAAAAGCAGCATTCTCCAAGAGAGGATGGCTTTCACTTCAGCGGTATTAAATTCATGAACTTCTTTGAGGAAAAGATCATGATCATTAGAAAGCAAACTACGGACTCCTCTTTAAATCTGCGTGTTTCTCCAAAGCTCAGTTGTCCTGAGTCTGCACAACTCTGCCAGGACCTAGGATCAAGGGAGACACTCAAGTTTTTTGATACTACATCTCTTGACACAATGATGAAAATAATCATGGCCTCTAAACCTTCAAGCTGCATACTGGACCGTATTCAAACTAAACTACTGAAAGATCTGCTTCCTGTGCTTGGCCCTCCTATGTTGAACATAATAAACGTCTCTCTATCCACCGGATGTGTACCAAACTCACTAAAAGTGGCAGTAATAAAGCCTCTCTTGAAAAAGGCAAACCAAACCTCCTCCTATAGAGCTCAAATTTTAAGGAGTGGTCTGCCTATCCATGTGAGAGAGAGAGAGTGACTCGTTCTCGACCTTTGTGTTTTTAATGAAGACTCACTCATGATTGAGTGTCGTCTGGCCCAGGAGTGTGAAGGTGAATGGAAAGGCACTGGAGCAACGAACCGCCAATGCTGTCTCTGCCTGGCTGGTTCCCCCCTTTCCACTGGGATTCTCTGCCTCTAACCCTATTACAGGGGCTGAGTCACTGGCTTACTGGTGCTCTTCCATGCCATCCCTAGGAGGGGTGCGTCACTTGAGAGGGTTGAGTCACTGACGTGATCTTCCTGTCTGGGTTGGCGCCCCCCTTGGGTTTGTGCCGTGGGGGAGATCTTTGTGGGCTATTCTCAGCCTTGTCTCAGGATGGTAAGTTGGTGATTGAAGATATCCCTCTAGTGGTGTGGGGGCTGTGTTTCGGCAAAGTGGGTGGGGTTATATCCTTCCTGTTTGGCCCTGTCCAGGTGTGTAGTCCGACGGGGTCACAGTGTCTCCCGACCCTTCCTCTCTTAGCCTCCAGTAATTATGCTGCAATACTCATGTGTAGGGAGGCTAGGACCAGTCTGTTATATCTGGAGTATTTCTCCTGTCTTATCCGGTGTTCTGTGTGAATTTAAGTATGCTCTCTCTAATTCTCTCTCTGTTTCTCTCTCTCTTCTGACATTTACTCCTGAGGTGCTGACCTGTTGCACCTCTACAACCACTGTGATTATTATTATTTGACCCTGCTGGTCATCTATAAACATTTGAACATCTTGGCCTGTTCTGTTATAATCTCCACCCGCGTAGCCAGAAGAGGACTGGCCAACCCTCATAGCGTGGTTCCTCTCTAGGTTTCTTCCTAGGTTTTGACCTTTCTAGGGAGTTTTTCCTAGCCACCGTGCTTCTACACCTGCATTGTTGCTGTTTTGGGTTTTAGGCTGGGTTTCTGTGGGGCTGTTAATTTAGTGACATCAGCTGGCGTAAAAAATACATTTGATTGATTGATTCGTTGATATAGCTATATGAAGGGGACCTTCTATTTGTTTGAATCATGTTCTCATACTTATTTGCCTCACTACACCTACTCTACTCTTCTACACTATGCTATACTCATACCTACTGTACTGTACTTCACTATACTCTACTCTACAGTACCCTACTGTACAATACCTCTACTCTACTCTACTCTGCTATACTCTACTGTACTGTACTTCACTATACTCTACTGTACACTACTCTACTCTACACGACTCTACTATACACTACACTACACTACACTCTACTCTACTCTTCTACACTATGCCATACTCTACTGTACTGTATTTCACTATACTCTACTGTACACTACTCTACTCTGCTCTACTATAGTCTACTCTACTACTCTACACTACTCTACTGTACTCTACACGACTCTACACTACTCTACTCTACTGTACTGTATTTCACTATACTCTACTGTACATTACTCTACTCTACTCTACTGTACTGTACTGTACTCCAATCTACTCTACACTACTCTACTCTAATGTACTCTACTCTACACTACTCTACACTACACTACTCTCTACTCTATTATACTATACACTACTCTACTCTACTCTTCTACACTATGCTATACTCTACTGTACTGTACTGTACTTCACTCTACTCTACTCTACCGTACTCTACTCTACTGTACTATACTCTACTGTACTATACTCTACTCTACACTACTATACACTACTATACACTACTCTACTCTACTGTACTGTACTTCACCATACTCTACTCTACAGCACTCTACTATAGTCTACTGTACTGTACAATACTCTACTCTACTGTACTGTATTTCACTATACTCTACTGTACATTACTCTACTCTACACTACTCTACACTACACTACTCTACTCTATTATACTATACTCTATATACTATACTATACTCTTCTACACTATGCTATACTCTACTGTACTGTACAATACTCTACTCTACACTACTCTGCACTACTCTACTATACACTACTATATACTCTACTGTACTCACCATACTCTACTCTACAGTACTATACTGTACTATACTATACTCTACTCTACTGTACGCTACTGTACTATACTCTACTCTACTGTACTATACTCTACTCTACACTACACTACTCTACTCTACTATACACTACTATACTCTACTGTAATGTACTTCACTATACTCTACTCTGCAGCACTCTACTGTACTCTACACTACTCTACTCTACTGTCCTATACTCTCTCTACTCTACTCTACTCTAATATTGCTACACTACTATACTCTACTCTTCTACACTATACTATACTGTACTGTACTTCACCATACTCTACTCTGCACTACTCTACTGTACTCTACTGTACTCTACTCTACTCTTCTACACTATGCTATATTCTACTATACTCTACACCACTCTACTCTGCACTCTCTACTCTACTCTACACTACTCTACTCTACTCTACTCTACTTCACTATCTTTTAACCACATTTCATCCATAGTTTTTATGCGAATGAAGTCATACCGTATAACAACAACTCACGATTAGCTGCGATGGAAACAGGAAGTTTCGGTACAATTTTATATATGCAGACAGATCATTTGTTTGTTCGAAATGGTGGGGTATTTTTCTATCTGTAAATACATTATACGAGAAATAGTGGTGGAAATGCTTTATGCACAAATATTGATATAAAAAACACATCGTTTGAGGTAAACTTGGAGTCACGTGATGATATGGTGTGTGGTCCTCCCACTACGACTCAGGAAACCATGCAGCTTATTAGACTACAGATGAAATAAGTGAAGATGAACTTCACAGGGTGGTGAAAGTCCACAGTGATGAGCTTGATGCTCCTTTCCAATAAATATTGAGGGTCTTATTCTGCTGACATGATGATTGATGCTTACTGCCGCTTGAAAAATAAAAACATTCCAGCTCTTATCCATGTAGACTAGCTTACCCGCACTGTATCTGCTAGCTGTGTGCTTAACCACACGTGCCAAGACCAGAGTAGGCTATTTAACACAGCGGTTTTTGTGACAAAACTAACAGTTGGAAATGCGATGGAAACACGTTGAATGTTCCATTTTAATTCGGTAATTAAACATTTAAGCGAAGGTCACGAGGTCATCACGCACGTTTAAAAAAAAAAATCTGCAACATGTCCATTTGGTGGAAACACCACTAGTGGGAAAACGCGTCCATTTTCCAACCAGCCTGAAAACAATGACCAGAAACTGTTATAATTTATCACCGCAGTGATTTAGGAATCCATGTGACTAGGAAGCCACTTGTTGTTCTCCTTGCTAGACAGCTAATAACAAATGAGGCTATTTGTTTTTGTTTTGTTTTCAGGGACAGATGGCAAAGTGATTTGTTAATTTCAGTCCATGGCAATGGCAGGACAAAAACAGTTGTGCCCCTACTGGTTTGGAGGTAAGACATTTTAACATCTGATTCAAAACTTGGGTTAGCAACTAGCTATGTGGCGTTCAATCTTGCTAGCCAGCCAAGTTATTTGTGCATTCTTACACGATCAGTCAATCCATGCAGTGTCTGTTTACGTTAGCTAACTTTCTTCTTGTCACTTCCCCTCCCTTCGTGTTTCACCACATAAAGACAATTTTAGCATATTTTCAATTAAAAGTAAACCGGTGACAACTTGATCAATATGCAAAACTGTTGACTAAACTATAGCACATTATTAACAAAGGTATTTGTGGTTCTCAGCAACTTGAACCAGCACTGAAAGTCAGGTTTTCTTCCCCCATTGGCCTTATGTTTCTGGTCTCCTCAGGTTGGAGCACAACCCATCATTTATTCATTTATTAATCAACAAGTGTTGATGTCTCCACATGTTTCTGGTTTTGAGGCTTGGGCATCTGAAGCTGCAGTTTATCTGTCTAATGAGAGAGACAGGCATCATCTGGGGAGTCTGTCTAATCCCCTGCAAGGAGGGAGACAGGCATCATCTAGGGAGTCTGTCTAATCCCCTGCAAGGAGGGAGACAGGCATCATCTAGGGAGTCTGTCTAATCCCCTGCAAGGAGGGAGACAGGCATTCTCTAGGGAGTCTGTCTAATCCCCTGCAAGGAGGGAGACAGGCATCATCTAGGGAGTCTGTCTAATCCCCTGGGGAGTCTGTCTAATCCCCTGGGGAGTCTGTCTAATCCCCTGGGGAGTCTGTCTAATCCCCTGCAAGGAGAGAGACAGGCCTCATCTGGGGAGTCTGTCTAATCCCCTGGGGAGTCTGTCTAATCCCCTGGGGAGTCTGTCTAATCCCCTGGGGAGTCTGTCTAATCCCCTGCAAGGAGGGAGACAGGCATCATCTAGGGAGTCTGTCTAATCCCCTGGGGAGTCTGTCTAATCCCCTGGGGAGTCTGTCTAATCCCCTGCGGAGTCTGTCTAATCCCCTGCAAGGAGAGAGACAGGCATCATCTGGGGAGTCTGTCTAATCCCCTGGGGAGTCTGTCTAATCCCCTGGGGAGTCTGTCTAATCCCCTGGGGAGTCTGTCTAATCCCCTGGGGAGTCTGTCTAATCCCCTGCAAGGAGAGAGACAGGCATCATCTAGGGAGTCTGTCTAATCCCATGGGGAGTCTGTCTAATCCCATAGGGAGTCTGTCTAATCCCCTGGGAGTCTGTCTAATCCCATGGGGAGTCTGTCTAATCCCCTGGGAGTCTGTCTAATCCCCTGGGGGAGTCTGTCTAATCCCCTGGGAGTCTGTCTAATCCCCTGGGGAGTCTGTCTAATCCCCTGGGGAGTCTGTCTAATCCCCTGGGAGTCTGTCTAATCCCTGGGAGTCTGTCTAATCCCTGGGAGTCTGTCTAATCCCCTGGGGAGTCTGTCTAATCCCCTGGGGAGTCTGTCTAATCCCCTGGGGAGTCTGTCTAATCCTGCAAGGAGAGAGACAGGCATCATCTGGGAGTCTGTCTAATCCCCTGCAAGGAGAGAGACAGGCATCATCTAGGGAGTCTGTCTATAATCCCTGGGGAGTCTGTCTAATCCCTGGGGAGTCTGTCTAATCCTGCAAGGAGAGAGACAGGCATCATCTGGGGATTCTGTCTAATCCCTGTAAGGAGAGAGACAGGCATCATCTAGGAGTCTGTCTATAATCCCCTGGGGAGTCTGTCTAATCCCTGGGGAGTCTGGGTCTTAACCCTGCAAGGAGAGAGACAGGCATCATCTGGGAGTCTGTCTAATCCCTGTAAGGAGGGAGACAGGCATCATCTAGGAGTCTGTCTAATCCTGCAAGTAGAGAGACAGGCATCATCTAGGAGTCTGTCTAATCCCCTGGGGAGTCTGTCTAATCCCTGAGAGTGTCTAATCCCCTGGGGAGTCTGTCTAATCCCCTGCAAGGAGAGAGACAGGCATCATCTGGGGAGTCTGTCTAATCCCCTGGGGAGTCTGTCTAATCCCCTGGGAGTCTGTCTAATCCCCTGGGAGTCTGTCTAATCCCCTGGGGAGTCTGTCTAATCTCCCTGCAAGGAGAGACAGGCATCATCTAGGAGTCTGTCTAATCCCATGGGGAGTCTGTCTAATCCCCATAGGGAGTCTGTCTAATCCTGGGAGAGTCTGTCTAATCCCCTGGGAGTCTGTCTAATCCCATGGGGAGTCTGTCTAATCCCATGGGGAGTCTGTCTAATCCCCTGGGGAGTCTGTCTAATCCCCTGGGGAGTCTGTCTAATCCCCTGGGGAGTCTGTCTAATCCCCTGGGGAGTCTGTCTAATCCCCTGGGGAGTCTGTCTAATCCCCTGGGGAGTCTGTCTAATCCCCTGTAAGGAGGGAGACAGGCATCATCTAGGGAGTCTGTCTAATCCCCTGCAAGTAGAGAGACAGGCATCATCTAGGGAGTATGTCTAATCCCCTGGGGAGTCTGTCTAATCCCCTGGGAGTCTGTCTAATCCCTGGGAGTCTGTCTAATCCCATGGGGAGTCTGTCTAATCCCCTGGGGAGTCTGTCTAATCCCCTGCAAGGAGAGAGACAGGCATCATCTAGGGAGTCTGTCTAATCCCATGGGGAGTCTGTCTAATCCCCTGGGGAGTCTGTCTAATCCCCTGGGGAGTCTGTCTAATCCCATGGGGAGTCTGTCTAATCCCCTGGGGAGTCTGTCTAATCCCCTGCAAGGAGAGAGACAGGCATCATCTAGGGAGTCTGTCTAATCCCATGGGGAGTCTGTCTAATCCCATGGGGAGTCTGTCTAATCCCCTGGGGAGTCTGTCTAATCCCCTGGGGAGTCTGTCTAATCCCCTGGGGAGTCTGTCTAATCCCATGGGGAGTCTGTCTAATCCCATGGGGAGTCTGTCTAATCCCCTGGGGAGTCTGTCTAATCCCCTGGGGAGTCTGTCTAATCCCCTGGGGAGTCTGTCTAATCCCCTGGGGAGTCTGTCTAATCCCCTGGGGAGTCTGTCTATAATCCCCTGGGGAGTCTGTCTAATCCCCTGGGGAGTCTGTCTAATCCCCTGGGGAGTCTGTCTAATCCCCTGGGGAGTCTGTCTAATCCCATGGGGAGTCTGTCTAATCCCCTGGGGAGTCTGTCTAATCCCCTGGGGAGTCTGTCTAATCCTGGGGAGTCTGTCTAATCCCCTGGGGAGTCTGTCTAATCCCCTGGGGAGTCTGTCTAATCCCCTGGGAGTCTGTCTAATCCCATGGGGAGTCTGTCTAATCCCATGGGGAGTCTGTCTAATCCCATGGGAGTTCTGTCTAATCCCATGGGAGTCTGGGTCTAATCCCCTGGGAGTCTGTCTAATCCCTTGGGGAGTCTGTCTAATCCCCTGGGGAGTCTGTCTAATCCCCTGGGGAGTCTGTCTAATCCCATGGGGAGTCTGTCTAATCCCCTGGGAGTCTGTCTAATCCCCTGGGGAGTCTGTCTAATCCCCTGGGGAGTCTGTCTAATCCCCTGGGGAGTCTGTCTAATCCCATGGGGAGTCTGTCTAATCCCCTGGGGAGTCTGTCTAATCCCCTGGGGAGTCTGTCTAATCCCCTGGGAAGTCTGTCTATAATCCCCTGGGGAGTCTGTCTAATCCCCTGGGGAGTCTGTCTAATCCCCTGCAAGGAGGGAGACAGGCATCATCTGGGGAGTCTGTCTAATCCCCTGGGGAGTCTGTCTAATCCCCTGGGGAGTCTGTCTAATCCCCTGGGGAGTCTGTCTAATCCCCTGCAAGGAGGGAGACAGGCATCATCTGGGGAGTCTGTCTAATCCCCTGGGGAGTCTGTCTAATCCCCTGGGGAGTCTGTCTAATCCCCTGGGGAGTCTGTCTAATCCCCTGCAAGGAGAGAGACAGGCATCATATTACAATACTGTATTAATTTCATTTAATATATATTCCTGTTTGATATTCTTTTATAATATGCCAGTGTTTGTTTTGTATCCAATTAATTTAGGTTACGTCAGGATGAAGTAGTCTAGACCTTCTAATCTAGTTGTATTGCATCATTTGTCACCTAGCAATATTAGTTATCAATGCATAAAGTGAATATAAAACCAAGCTATCTTGAACATCAGTGTCATTTATTGCTCATTGGAAATGTAACAGCAGCAGTCTTAATGCTAGCTTCACAGTTCCACTCTTCTTCTGGCTATTTATCATTCTTAAACAGGAAGCAAAACATCCACTTAGGTTGGAGTCATTAAAACTCGTTTTCAACCACTCCACAAATGTCTTGTTAACAAACTATAGTTTGGGCAAGTTGTTTAGGACATCTACTTTGTGCATGGCACAAGTCATTTTTTTCCAACAATTGTTTACAGACAGATTATTTCACTTATAATTCACTGTATCACAAACCCAGTTGGTCAGAAGTTTACATGCAGTAAGTTGACTGTGCCTTTAAACAGCTTGGAAAATTCCAGAAAATTATTGCATGGCTTTAGAAGCTTCTGATAGGCTAATTGACATAATTTGAGTCAATTGGAGGTGTGCCTGTGTATGTATTTCAAAGCCTACTTTCAAACTCAGTGCCTCTTTGCTTGATGTCATGGGAAAATCAAAAGAAATCAGCCAAGACCAAAGAAAACAAATTGTAGACATCCACAAGTCTGGTTCATCCTTGGGAGCAATTTCCAAACGATTGAAGGTACCACGTTCATCTGTACAAGCGATAGTACGCAAGTATAAACAACATGGGACCACGCAGCCGTCATACCGCTCAGGAAGGAGACGTGTTTGGTACTTTTGTGTGAAAAGTGCAAATCAATCCCAGAACAACAGCAAAGGACCTTGTGAAGACGGAGGAAACAAGTACAAAAGTATCTATATCCACAGTAATGCAAGTCATATTATCGACATAACCTGGAAAAGGCCGTTCAGCAAGGAAGAATGCAGTGCTCCAAAACTGCCATAAAAAAGCTAGCTCTCGGTTTGCAAATGCAAATGGGGACAAAGTTCATAATTTTTTGGAGATATGTCCTCTGGTCCGGGATGAAACAAAAATATAACTGTTTGGTCATAATGACCATCGTTATGTTTGGTTAGAAAAAGGAGGCTTGCAAGCCCAAGAACACCATTCCAACCTTGAAGCACGGGGGTGGCAGCATCTTGTTGTGGGGGTGCTTTGCTGCAGGAGGACTGGTCACTTCACAAAAGAGATGGCATCATGAGGTAGGGAAATTATGTGGATATATTGAATCAACATCTTAAGACATCAGTCAGGAAGTTAGCTTGGTCGCAAATGGGTCTTCCAAATTGACAATGACCCCAAGCATACTTCTAAAGTTGTAAAATGGCTTAAGGACAACAAAGTCAAGGTTTTGGAGTGGCCATCACAAAGCCTGACCTCAAACCTATAGAAAATATGTGGGCAGAACTGAAAAGCGTGTTTGAGCAAGGAGGCCTACAAACCTGACTCAGTTACCAGCTCTGCCAGGAGGAATGGGCCAATATTCACCCAACTTATTGTGGGAAGCTTGTGGAAGGCTACCCAAAATGTTTGACCAAAGTTAAACAATTTAAAGGCAATGCAACCAAATACTAATAGAGTGAATGTAAACTTCTGACCCACTGGGAATGTGATGAAAGAAATAAAGCTGAAATAAATAAATAATTCTCTCTACTATTATTCTGACATGTCACATTCTTAAAATAAGAATGTGATCCTAACTGACCGAAGACAGGGAATTTTTTACTAGGATTAAATGTCAGGAATTGTGAAAACTTTAAATATATTTGGGTAAGGTGTATGTAAACTTCTGACTCAACTGTATCTGTGACCAATAGATGCATATCCGTAGATTAGGCCTAATCAATTGATTTCAATGACTGATTTCTTTACATGAACTGTAACTCAGTGAAACCTAAAAAGAATTGTGTCATTTTGTGTTTATATTTTTGTTCATTATATATGAGCACCAATACTTCCATGTGTTACTTTGATGATCTAGTAACACTTAAAGGACACTAGGTAGGTCTATCAAACCATACACACCTCAAATCAACTTTGTATCGCTTGGTTTTTAGATAAATCATTAAATGTGAGTGACATGGATTTAGGTGTGCAGCACATCAGAAATATGTGTAGGTGAGTAGTGGAGTGGGTGGAGTGGAAATGAGATTTTACCAGGTTTTGGTGAAGATGTTGGGAAGTTTCAGTGTCCAGTGGTGTGAAATTAAGGACAAAGTGATCAACGATGGTTAATAGCATTCAGACAATGTGCACAATGAGAAGTAGCATAACATACCATAACATCAGATAAGGACCCAGAGGAGGGAGAAACACTATTTTTGATAGATATAGCATAACATACCATAACATCAGTTAAGAACTGGTCGTCTAGTGCATTCTGAACAGAGAGTAAAAGGTGCAGATTTCTAAAGGAAGAATAGATTCAAGGCTTAATGTACAGACAAGGGTATGGTAGGAAAATTAAAAGTTTTGCGATTATGCCGCTTTTTATGGTTTATTACGGTACCCTGCATCACTACTTCATTGCTCCAGTAGAAGGAGATTTAGGAGAGTTAGAGCACTGATTATTTTTGGGGTCCCAAGGTGCTACTGTGTCTCTAAAAATACACTTGTTTTTTTCTTACTTCTCGTAAGCTTCAGCATTACTTACTAAAACTGTGATACTAAGGTTTTGATTCTAAATACATTTAGACTACAATTAGGGTGCGGATATGTTAGGATTATTTTGCTCTCACTGTAGTATTGTAGAATACTACCGACCGGTTATGTCGCATAGCGTCCAAGTGGCACAGTGGTCTAAGACACTGCATTGCTACAGATGCTGGTTCAATACCTGCGACCGGTTGACCCAGGCTTTTAGTTTCTCTCCTCTAAAAACAGAAATGAATCATTGTAAATAACGAATTGGCTTTATTTACAAATGAGTGAGAATGTCTCACCTCATGTTCAAGAATGGCCTTTTCTTGTTCACTCTAGGTTAAATTAAATTAAATTAAAACTTCTCCAAAGATCATTATTTTTTAAACAAAGCAATTATTATTATTAAATATTAATTTAGAATTATATAAAAGCCCCTTAGATATTCTCACAGAGCCTAATGAAAAATGCCCCTAAATATTAATTTAGAATTATATAAAAGCCCTTAGATATTCTCACAGAGCCTAATGAAAATGCCCTTAAATATTAATTTAGAATTATATAAAAGCCCCTTAGATATTCTCACAGAGCCTAATGAAAAATGCCCCTTAAATATTAATTTAGAATTATATAAAAGCCCCTTAGATATTCTCACAGAGCCTAATGAAAAATGCCCCTTAAATATTAATTTAGAATTATATAAAAGCCCCTTAGATATTCTCACAGAGCCTAATGAAAAATGCCCCTTAAATATTAATTTAGAATTATATAAAAGCCCTTAGATATTCTCACAGAGCCTAATGAAAAATGCCCCTTAAATATTAATTTAGAATTATATAAAAGCCCCTTAGATATTCTCACAGAGCCTAATGAAAATGCCCCTTAAATATTAATTTAGAATTATATAAAAGCCCCTTAGATATTCTCACAGAGCCTAATGAAAATGCCCCTTAAATATTAATTTAGAATCCTCCAATCCTTGTATGCTCTTAGTACTGTAGCCTGCTCCCGACCGTCACGTTGTACAGCGCCATTTTTCCGTTCCATCCTAACGGAAACCCGGAGGGTTTCGTTTTTTCTTGAATTGAAACACCATAATATTAATCCATAATATTAATCCAATTAATTAAGCTAAAATGTTTAAATCAATCCCATATACTATGTTCTTACAAAAAGGTCTTAAATTCTCTAGTAATGCCAATATTGAAGACTATCAAATGCTTTTCAAATATGCCCTCTGGTGGTCAAACTAGCACTAACTAGCATTAAAGGTAAAATGTCTGACATTTAAATAACGTGCCATAGAATTCTACTGCAGTATAATGTACATTTTAAAGGAGGAACCGCTGTAAGGAAATCAGTCAATTTAAATCAATTCATTAATCTATGGATATGCATCTATTGGTCACAGATACCTTAAAAAAGGTAAGGGCATGGATCAGAAAACCAGTCACTATCTGGAATGACCACCATTTGCCTCATGTAGTATGACATCGCCTTCACATAAAGTTGATCAGGCTGTTGATTGTGGCTCGTGGAAGGTTGTCCCACTCCTTTTCAATGTCTGTGAGAAGTTGCTGGATATTTTCAGGAACTGGGACATGCTGTCGTACACGTTGATCCAGAGCATCCCGAACATGCTCAATGGGTGACATGTGTAAAAGAAATGGCTTTTTAAGAAAATCCAAAGGGTGTGTGATGTATGTCCTTACCCCCATGAACAATCCAATGTTGGTTTGTGGTGGCTAGGTCACATGGTCAAGGAGCTATATGGAAGTGATTTTTCACAAATAAACTCAGCAAAAAAAGAAATGGCCCTTTTTCAGGATCTTGTCTTACAAAGAAATTCGAAAAATCCAAATACCTTCACAGATCTTCATTATAAAGGGTTTAAACACTGTTTCCCTGCTTGTTCAATGAACCATAAACAATTAATGAACATGCACCTGTGGAACGGTCGCTAAGACACTAACAGCTTACAGACAGTAGGCAATTAAGGTCACAGTTATGAAAACATAGGACACTAAAGAGGCCTTTCTACTGACTCTGAAAAACATCAAAATAAAGATGCCCAGGGTCCCTGCTCATCTGCGTGAAGGTGCCTTGGGCATGCTGCAAGGAGGCATGAGGACTGCAGATCTGGCCAGAGCAATACATTGCAATGTCCACTATGAGATGCCTGAGACAGCTACAGGGAGACAGGGAGGGACAGCTGATCATCCTCGCTGTGGCTGACCACTTGTAACAACACCTGCACAGGGATCGGTACATCCGAAACATCACACTTGTGGGACAGGTACAGGAGGAAACAACACCTTGCCCGAGTTACACCAGGAACGCACAATCCCTCCATCAGTGTTCAGACTGTCCTCAATAGGCTGAGAAAGGCTGACTGAGGGCTTGTAGGCCTGTTGTAAGACAGGTCGTCACCAGACATCACCGGGCAACAATGTCGCCTATGGGCACAATGTATATGAGATTGCTAAGTAACGTGGTTGAAGAGCTATTGACATTTGTACATTTGATTTGAATAGTGTGATCATGCACTTTGTTGACATTCCCTAACCTGTTGCAACGACGGTGCACCAGAAATCTCCAGGTTAGATTCAGGAAATTATGACCTGCGGAAATGTTGTACACCTGTTTTCCTTCATCGGGTATGATGCTCAAATCGTGCTCGAGCTATTTTATTGGCAGGTCCGAATGTCAGGACCAACATTACCACGTTAACGGCTGCAGCTGAGAGCGCGCGTAGCGTCGTGTCTGTGATTGGACCCCTGGTTTTAACGTGTCTATGGATTGGACCCTGGTTTCAAATTCTGTGATTGGACCCTGGTTTTAATGTCTTCATGGATTGGACCCTGGTTTCAATTTCTGTGATTGGACCCTGGTTTTAATGTCTATGGATTGGACTCATCCGCAAATTTCTCACACTCGTGCGCAGGACGAACGGCGACTGGACTAGCGAGCGAGCATGGAGAGAGAACCCAACCGTTACAGGACAGGAAGAGCCGCTGAAATAGAAATAGAGGGCATTTTCAATCTGTCATAAGCCGTTGTTTGACATAAAAAAAAAATAACCATTTATTTTTTAATTGTATTTACGATATAATTAGCCTAGTCTAATTTCAATTTCTGTGTATAGCGTTACATTTCTTGACGAACGCTCTAGACTTTGTATGTTAAGCTACAGTTTGTAGCCTGTATTATTTTATATCTGGTAAAAGTTAGACTATTTCAAGGATGTTTTCTTTTTCCATTTTTTCAAACCATGCTTTAGAATCTCTGCACGTCTACTCCTAAACGGGGGAATCACCGCAGAACAACAGACGTGGTTTTTGGGCTATCTTCCTCCGGCGACAATTTCAACATCGAGAGCGGCATTCATCTCGTCGTACATCAAACTACACTCAGGACTTGACAGTTAAAATTAAAATGTCGCCTTCCAGAATGGACTTCGTGGCGTCTTTACTTTCTCCAGATGGTCCTTATTGGTGAGTACAAACACGTCGGACATTATTTTCAATTAAAAGACTGTAAAGTCCTTGCGCTGGTCAGACTAATCGGGGGATGAGGGGGCAAAATGTATTTGGCTGGGGTAATTGACCAGTATGTACAATATTCTCATCCATCTAGGATTATTCTGAAGAAACAGACATACTACAGTTCTGACTCTATTTCTATGGAATGACCGTAAAGTATTGCTTATTGTTTTGTGGATGAGGGATTATTGCAAATTGATGTAGATGCGTAATAGTCTGCATATACCAAAGCAATGTTGTACAGGGTCGCAGGCTGAACAGAGTGTGAAGAAAGAATTCTGGAGTTACCTTTACACCATTGAACTTCACAGACCCTCATTTAATGTTATTTGTTTTTGGGCTTAATTTCAGTAGTTTATGAAGATGTTTCTGTCCTGCACATTTGGCTGTAGTGGGGTGAATGAATCAATGTGTGTGTGTGTGTGTGTGTGTGTGTGTGTGTGTGCGTGTGTGTGAACCATAGACATGAGAAATAGTGGTGCTGAGGATGCTGCAGCACCTCCTGAAAAATCACACCAAAAAATATATTTTTTGGAAAAAACTCATTTTGTTTTACTAAAGTAGTGCAGTGGGCCTTTATTTGTATTAACAGACTGATATTATATCAATAGTAGACATCTGTATTGCAGGCAAAAACATTTCAGTATCTTCGCTTTGGCAGAAAAGGTATTTGTATAATTAAGAGCAGTATCTTGCAGGATTCAACAGTTGTAATTGTAAGAGTTGTTTCTCTTTCTCTGTGATGTCGCTCTAATGGTTTAAAGAAAGAACATAGTGGCAGTTGGTAGAGCATGGCTCTTGCAATGTTGGGGACCAGTATGAAAAAGTATGAAAATGAATTTGCTCACTACTGTAAGTTGCTCTGGGTAAGACTGTCTACGAAAAAGGAATGAATGGACCATTTCAGTTTTCACATCGCAATATGTACTGGGAAACATATATTAAGCAAGTATTTTATATTCCAATATGTACTGGGAAACATATATTAAGCAAGTATTTTATATTCCAATATGTACTGGGAAACATATATTAAGCAAGTATTTTATATTCCAATATGTACTGGGAAACATATATTAAGCAAGTATTTTATATTCCAATATGTACTGGGAAACATATATTAAGCAAGTATTTTATATTCCAATATGTACTGGGAAACATATATTAAGCAAGTATTTTATATTCCAAAAGTATTATCCGATGAACTGTTTTCTACAGATAATTATCAGACTCATGTTACAAATGCTGGTAAACACTCAAATGCATTTAGTTTGAAAAAGTCACATACGTAGTGTACTGGGTCTTTACTAGTCCTTTACTAGTCCTGTATTAAAGTAGTGTACTGGGTCTTTACTAGTCCTGTATTAAAGTAGTGTACTGGGTCTTTACTAGTCCTTTACTAGTCCTGTATTAAAGTAGTGTACTGGGTCTTTACTAGTCCTGTATTAAAGTAGTGTACTGGGTCTTTACTAGTCCTGTATTAAAGTAGTGTACTGGGTCTTTACTAGTCCTTTACTAGTCCTGTATTAAAGTAGTGTACTGGGTCTTTACTAGTCCTGTATTAAAGTAGTGTACTGGGTCTTTACTAGTCCTGTATTAAAGTAGTGTACTGGGTCTTTACTAGTCCTGTATTAAAGTAGTGTACTGGGTCTTTACTAGTCCTGTATTAAAGTAGTGTACTGGGTCTTTACTAGTCCTGTATTAAAGTAGTGTACTGGGTCTTTACTAGTCCTGTATTAAAGTAGTGTACTGGGTCTTTACTAGTCCTGTATTAAAGTAGTGTACTGGGTCTTTACTAGTCCTGTATTAAAGTAGTGTACTGGGTCTTTACTAGTCCTTTACTAGTCCTGTATTAAAGTAGTGCACTGGGTCTTTACTAGTCCTGTATTAAGTAGTGTACTGGGTCTTTACTAGTCCTGTATTAAAGTAGTGTACTGGGTCTTTACTAGTCCTGTATTAAAGTAGTGTACTGGGTCTTTACTAGTCCTGTATTAAAGTAGTGTACTGGGTCTTTACTAGTCCTGTATTAAAGTAGTGTACTGGGTCTTTACTAGTCCTTTACTAGTCCTGTATTAAAGTAGTGTACTGGGTCTTTACTAGTCCTTTACTAGTCCTGTATTAAAGTAGTGTACTGGGTCTTTACTAGTCCTGTATTAAAGTAGTGTACTGGGTCTTTTCTAGTCCTGTATTAAAGTAGTGCACTGGGTCTTTACTAGTCCTGTATTAAGTAGCGTACTGGGTCTTTACTAGTCCTGTATTAAAGTAGTGTACTGGGTCTTTACTAGTCCTGTATTAAAGTAGTGTACTGGGTCTTTACTAGTCCTTTACTAGTCCTGTATTAAAGTAGTGTACTGGGTCTTTACTAGTCCTGTATTAAAGTAGTGTACTGGGTCTTTTCTAGTCCTGTATTAAAGTAGTGTACTGGGTCTTTACTAGTCCTGTATTAAAGTAGTGTACTGGGTCTTTACTAGTCCTGTATTAAAGTAGTGTACTGGGTCTTTACTAGTCCTGTATTAAAGTAGTGTACTGGGTCTTTACTAGTCCTGTATTAAAGTAGTGTACTGGGTCTTTACTAGTCCTGTGTTAAAGTAGTGTACTGGGTCTTTACTAGTCCTGTATTAAAGTAGTGTACTGGGTCTTTACTAGTCCTTTACTAGTCCTGTATTAAAGTAGTGTACTGGGTCTTTACTAGTCCTGTATTAAAGTAGTGTACTGGGTCTTTACTAGTCCTGTATTAAGGTAGTGTACTGGGTCTTTACTAGTCCTGTATTAAAGTAGTGCACTGGGTCTTTACTAGTCCTGTATTAAGTAGTGTACTGGGTCTTTACTAGTCCTGTATTAAAGTAGTGTACTGGGTCTTTACTAGTCCTGTATTAAAGTAGTGTACTGGGTCTTTACTAGTCCTTTACTAGTCCTGTATTAAAGTAGTGTACTGGGTCTTTACTAGTCCTGTATTAAAGTAGTGTACTGGGTCTTTTCTAGTCCTGTATTAAAGTAGTGCACTGGGTCTTTACTAGTCCTGTATTAAGTAGTGTACTGGGTCTTTACTAGTCCTGTATTAAAGTAGTGTACTGGGTCTTTACTAGTCCTGTATTAAAGTAGTGTACTGGGTCTTTACTAGTCCTTTACTAGTCCTGTATTAAAGTAGTGTACTGGGTCTTTACTAGTCCTGTATTAAAGTAGTGTACTGGGTCTTTTCTAGTCCTGTATTAAAGTAGTGTACTGGGTCTTTACTAGTCCTGTATTAAAGTAGTGTACTGGGTCTTTACTAGTCCTGTATTAAAGTAGTGTACTGGGTCTTTACTAGTCCTGTATTAAAGTAGTGTACTGAGTCTTTACTAGTCCTGTATTAAAGTAGTGTACTGGGTCTTTACTAGTCCTGTGTTAAAGTAGTGTACTGGGTCTTTACTAGTCCTGTATTAAAGTAGTGTACTGGGTCTTTACTAGTCCTTTACTAGTCCTGTATTAAAGTAGTGTACTGGGTCTTTACTAGTCCTGTATTAAAGTAGTGTACTGGGTCTTTACTAGTCCTGTATTAAGGTAGTGTACTGGGTCTTTACTAGTCCTGTATTAAAGTAGTGCACTGGGTCTTTACTAGTCCTGTATTAAGTAGTGTACTGGGTCTTTACTAGTCCTGTATTAAAGTAGTGTACTGGGTCTTTACTAGTCCTGTATTAAAGTAGTGTACTGGGTCTTTACTAGTCCTTTACTAGTCCTGTATTAAAGTAGTGTACTGGGTCTTTACTAGTCCTGTATTAAAGTAGTGTACTGGGTCTTTACTAGTCCTGTATTAAAGTAGTGTACTGGGTCTTTACTAGTCCTTTACTAGTCCTGTATTAAAGTAGTGTACTGGGTCTTTACTAGTCCTGTATTAAAGTAGTGTACTGGGTCTTTTCTAGTCCTGTATTAAAGTAGTGCACTGGGTCTTTACTAGTCCTGTATTAAGTAGTGTACTGGGTCTTTACTAGTCCTGTATTAAAGTAGTGTACTGGGTCTTTACTAGTCCTGTATTAAAGTAGTGTACTGGGTCTTTACTAGTCCTTTACTAGTCCTGTATTAAAGTAGTGTACTGGGTCTTTACTAGTCCTGTATTAAAGTAGTGTACTGGGTCTTTACTAGTCCTGTATTAAAGTAGTGTACTGGGTCTTTACTAGTCCTGTATTAAAGTAGTGTACTGGGTCTTTACTAGTCCTTTATTAAAGTAGTGTACTGGGTCTTTACTAGTCCTGTATTAAAGTAGTGTACTGGGTCTTTACTAGTCCTGTATTAAAGTAGTGTACTGGGTCTTTACTAGTCCTGTATTAAAGTAGTGTACTGGGTCTTTACTAGTCCTGTATTAAAGTAGTGTACTGGGTCTTTACTAGTCCTTTACTAGTCCTGTATTAAAGTAGTGTACTGGGTCTACTGAATAGAACTTTCGCATTCCGGTCGCATTCCGCGTCGCTCCACAGGTAGTATCACTTTTTCACTTCATTTCATTACAGTCCCAACGGTGTGATTTGTTTGATCGTAGCTAGCTACATAGCTAGCTACATAGCCGTCTTTGTTTCAAAGATAATTGTGTAGTCTAGAGCGATTTTCTAGGTTAGCTAGCCAGCTATTGTCGTTCTCCTACGTAACGTAACCAAC
>NW_027038047.1:0-25026 GCF_034236695.1 Oncorhynchus nerka | reverse complement strand
CATGTATCTGACTAGGTGGTGACTCTCTCCTCAGCTGCATGTGTCTGACTAGGTGGTGACTCTCTCTCAGCATGTATCTGACTAGGTGGTGACTCTCTCTCAGCAGCATGTGTCTGACTAGGTGGTGACTCTCTCAGCAGCATGTGTCTGACTAGGTGGTGACTCTCTCCTCAGCAGCATGTGTCTGACTAGGTGGTGACTCCTCTCAGCAGCATGTGGTCTGACTAGGTGGTGACTTCTCAGCAGCATGTGTCTGACTAGGTGGTGACTCTCTCAGCATGCATGTGTCTGACTAGGTGGTGACTCTCTCAGCAGCATGTGTCTGACTAGGTGGTGACTCTCTCTCAGCAGCATGTGTCTGACTAGGTGGTGACTCTCTCAGCAGCATGTCTGAATAGGTGGTGTCTCTCTCAGCAGCATGTGTCTGACTAGGTGGTGACTCTCTCAGCAGCATGTGTCTGACTAGGTGGTGACTCTCTCTCTCAGCATGTGTCTGACTAGGTGGTGACTCTCTCTCAGCAGCATGTGTCTGACTAGGTGGTGACTCTCTCAGCAGCATGTGTCTGACTAGGTGGTGACTCTCTCTCAGCAGCATGTGTCTGACTAGGTGGTGACTCTCTCAGCAGCATGTGTCTGACTAGGTGGTGACTCTCTCTCAGCAGCATGTGTCTGACTAGGTGGTGACTCTCTCTCAGCATGTATCTGACTAGGTGGTGACTCTCTCTCAGCAGCATGTGTCTGACTAGGTGGTGACTCTCTCTCAGCAGCATGTGTCTGACTAGGTGGTGACTCTCTCTCAGCAGCATGTGTCTGACTAGGTGGTGACTCTCTCTCAGCAGCATGTGTCTGACTAGGTGGTGACTCTCTCTCAGCAGCATGTGTCTGACTAGGTGGTGACTCTCTCTCAGCAGCATGTGTCTGACTAGGTGGTGACTCTCTCAGCATGTATCTGACTAGGTGGTGACTCTCTCAGCAGCATGTGTCTGACTAGGTGGTGACTCTCTCTCAGCAGCATGTGTCTGACTAGGTGGTGACTCTCTCAGCAGCATGTCTGAATAGGTGGTGACTCTCTCTCAGCATGTGTCTGACTAGGTGGTGACTCTCTCTCAGCAGCATGTGTCTGACTAGGTGGTGACTCTCTCTCAGCAGCATGTGTCTGACTAGGTGGTGACTCTCTCAGCATGTATCTGACTAGGTGGTGACTCTCTCAGCAGCATGTGTCTGAATAGGTGGTGACTCTCTCTCTCAGCAGCATGTGTCTGACTAGGTGGTGACTCTCTCTCAGCAGCATGTGTCTGACTAGGTGGTGACTCTCTCTCAGCAGCATGTGTCTGACTAGGTGGTGACTCTCTCTCAGCATGTATCTGACTAGGTGGTGACTCTCTCAGCAGCATGTGTCTGACTAGGTCGTGACTCTCTCTCTCAGCAGCATGTGTCTGACTAGGTGGTGACTCTCTCTCAGCAGCATGTGTCTGACTAGGTGGTGACTCTCTCTCAGCATGTGTCTGACTAGGTGGTGACTCTCTCAGCATGTGTCTGACTAGGTGGTGACTCTCTCAGCAGCATGTGTCTGACTAGGTGGTGACTCTCTCTCAGCAGCATGTGTCTGACTAGGTGGTGACTCTCTCTCAGCAGCATGTGTCTGACTAGGTGGTGACTCTCTCAGCAGCATGTGTCTGACTAGGTGGTGACTCTCTCTCAGCAGCATGTGTCTGACTAGGTGGTGACTCTCTCAGCAGCATGTGTCTGACTAGGTGGTGACTCTCTCTCAGCAGCATGTATCTGACTAGGTGGTGACTCTCTCAGCAGCATGTGTCTGACTAGGTGGTGACTCTCTCAGCAGCATGTGTCTGACTAGGTGGTGACTCTCTCTCAGCAGCATGTGTCTGACTAGGTGGTGACTCTCTCTCAGCAGCATGTGTCTGACTAGGTGGTGACTCTCTCTCAGCAGCATGTGTCTGACTAGGTGGTGACTCTCTCTCAGCATGTATCTGACTAGGTGGTGACTCTCTCAGCAGCATGTGTCTGACTAGGTCGTGACTCTCTCTCTCAGCAGCATGTGTCTGACTAGGTGGTGACTCTCTCTCAGCAGCATGTGTCTGACTAGGTGGTGACTCTCTCTCAGCATGTGTCTGACTAGGTGGTGACTCTCTCAGCATGTGTCTGACTAGGTGGTGACTCTCTCAGCAGCATGTGTCTGACTAGGTGGTGACTCTCTCAGCATGTGTCTGACTAGGTGGTGACTCTCTCAGCAGCATGTGTCTGACTAGGTGGTGACTCTCTCTCAGCAGCATGTGTCTGACTAGGTGGTGACTCTCTCTCAGCAGCATGTGTCTGACTAGGTGGTGACTCTCTCAGCAGCATGTGTCTGACTAGGTGGTGACTCTCTCTCAGCAGCATGTGTCTGACTAGGTGGTGACTCTCTCAGCATGTGTCTGACTAGGTGGTGACTCTCTCTCAGCAGCATGTGTCTGACTAGGTGGTGACTCTCTCTCAGCAGCATGTATCTGACTAGGTGGTGACTCTCTCAGCAGCATGTGTCTGACTAGGTGGTGACTCTCTCAGCAGCATGTGTCTGACTAGGTGGTGACTCTCTCTCAGCAGCATGTGTCTGACTAGGTGGTGACTCTCTCTCAGCAGCATGTGTCTGACTAGGTGGTGACTCTCTCAGCAGCATGTGTCTGACTAGGTGGTGACTCTCTCAGCAGCATGTGTCTGACTAGGTGGTGACTCTCTCTCAGCAGCATGTGTCTGACTAGGTGGTGACTCTCTCTCTCAGCAGCATGTGTCTGACTAGGTCGTGACTCTCTCTCTCAGCAGCATGTGTCTGACTAGGTCGTGACTCTCTCTCTCAGCAGCATGTGTCTGACTAGGTGGTGACTCTCTCTCAGCAGCATGTGTCTGACTAGGTGGTGACTCTCTCAGCAGCATGTGTCTGACTAGGTGGTGACTCTCTCTCAGCAGCATGTGTCTGACTAGGTGGTGACTCTCTCAGCAGCATGTGTCTGACTAGGTGGTGACTCTCTCAGCAGCATGTGTCTGACTAGGTGGTGACTCTCTCTCAGCAGCATGTGTCTGACTAGGTGGTGACTCTCTCAGCAGCATGTGTCTGACTAGGTGGTGACTCTCTCTCAGCATGTATCTGACTAGGTGGTGACTCTCTCTCAGCATGTGTCTGACTAGGTGGTGACTCTCTCTCAGCATGTGTCTGACTAGGTGGTGACTCTCTCTCAGCATGTATCTGACTAGGTGGTGACTCTCTCTCAGCATGTATCTGACTAGGTGGTGACTCTCTCTCAGCATGTGTCTGACTAGGTGGTGACTCTCTCAGCATGTGTCTGACTAGGTGGTGACTCTCTCAGCAGCATGTGTCTGACTAGGTGGTGACTCTCTCAGCAGCATGTGTCTGACTAGGTCGTGACTCTCTCTCTCAGCAGCATGTGTCTGACTAGGTCGTGACTCTCTCTCTCAGCAGCATGTGTCTGACTAGGTGGTGACTCTCTCAGCAGCATGTGTCTGACTAGGTGGTGACTCTCTCAGCAGCATGTGTCTGACTAGGTGGTGACTCTCTCTCAGCTGCATGTGTCTGACTAGGTGGTGACTCTCTCTCAGCAGCATGTGTCTGACTAGGTGGTGACTCTCTCTCAGCAGCATGTGTCTGACTAGGTGGTGACTCTCTCAGCAGCATGTGTCTGACTAGGTGGTGACTCTCTCAGCTGCATGTGTCTGACTAGGTGGTGACTCTCTCAGCAGCATGTGTCTGACTAGGTGGTGACTCTCTCAGCTGCATGTATCTGACTAGGTGGTGACTCTCTCTCAGCAGCATGTGTCTGACTAGGTGGTGACTCTCTCTCAGCTGCATGTGTCTGACTAGGTGGTGACTCTCTCTCAGCAGGTTAGTTTTAACTAGCCCTAGTCCCCTCTCTCAGCAGCAGGTTATTTTTAACTAGCCCTAGTCCTCTCTCAGCAGGTTAGCCTTAACTAGCCCTAGTCCTCTCTCAGCAGGTTAATCTTAACTAGCCCTAGTCCTCTCTCAGCAGGTTAGCCTTAGCTAGCCCTAGTCCTCTCTCAGCAGGTTAATCTTAACTAGCCCTAGTCCTCTCTCAGCAGGTTAGCCTTAGCTAGCCCTAGTCCTCTCTCAGCAGGTTATTTTTAACTAGCCCTAGTCCTCTCTCCTTGGGTTAGCCTTAGCTAGCCTAGTCCTCTCTCAGCAGGTTAATCTTAGCTAGCCTAGTCCTCTCTCTCCTTGAGTTATTTTTTAACTAGCCTAGTCCTCTCTCTCCTTGGAGGTTAATCTTAACTAGCCTAGTCCTCTCTCAGCAGGTTAATCTTAACTAGCCCTAGTCCTCTCTCAGCAGGTTAATCTTAACTAGCCCTAGTCCTCTCTCAGCAGGTTATTTTTAACTAGCCCTAGTCCTCTCTCAGCAGGTTAATCTTAACTAGCCCTAGTCCTCTCTCAGCAGGTTATTTTTAACTAGCCCTAGTCCTCTCTCAGCAGGTTAATCTTAACTAGCCCTAGTCCTCTCTCTCTCAGCAGCAGGTTAGCCTTAACTAGCCCTAGTCCTCTCTCTCTCAGCAGCAGGTTAGCCTTAACTAGCCCTAGTCCTCTCTCAGCAGGTTAATCTTAACTAGCCCTAGTCCTCTCTCAGCAGGTTTGTTTTAACTAGCCCTAGTCCTCTCTCTCTCAGCAGCAGGTTAGCCTTAACTAGCCCTAGTCCTCTCTCAGCAGGTTAGTCTTAACTAGCCCTAATCCCCGCTCTCAGCAGGTTAGCCTTAGCTAGCCTTAGTTCTCTCTCAGCAGGTTTGTTTTAACTAGCCCTAGTCCTCTCTCAGCAGGTTAGTCTTAACTAGCCCTAGTCCTCTCTCAGCAGGTTAGTCTTAACTAGTCTCTTAATCCCCGCTCTCAGCAGGTTAGCCTTAGCTAGCCTTAGTTCTCTCTCTCAGCAGGTTAGTCTTAATCTTAGCCTAGTCCTCTCTCAGCAGGTTAGCCTTTGAACTAGCCTAGACCTCTCTCAGCAGGTTAGTCTTAACTAGCCTAGTCCTCTCTCAGCTGGTTATCTTAGCTAGCCTTAGTCCCCTCTCTCAGCAGCATGTTAGTCTTAGCTAGCCTTAGTCCCCTCTCTCAGCAGCTGGTTAGTCTTAGCTAGCCTTAGTCCCCTCTCTCAGCAGCTGGTTAGTCTTAACTAGCCCTAGTCCTCTCTCAGCAGCTGGTTAGTCTTAGCTAGCCTTAGTCCCCTCTCAGCAGCTGGTTAGTCTTAACTAGCCCTAGTCCTCTCTCAGCAGCATGTTAGTCTTAACTAGCCCTAGTCCTCTCTCAGCAGGTTAGCCTTAACTAGCCCTAGTCCTCTCTCAGCAGGTTGGTCTTAGCTAGCCCTAGTCCTCTCTCAGCAGGTTAGTCTTAACTAGCCCTAGTCCTGTCTCAGCATGTTAGTCTTAGCTAGCCCTAGTCCTCTCTCAGCAGGTTAGTCTTAACTAGCCCTAGCCCTCTCTCAGCAGCTGGTTAGTCTTAACTAGCCTTAGTCCCCTCTCTCAGCAGCAGGTTAGTCTTAGCTAGCCTTAGTCCCCTCTCTCAGCAGCAGGTTCGTTTTAACTAGCCCTAGTCCTCTCTCAGCAGCTGGTTAGTCTTAACTAGCCCTAGTCCTCTCTCAGCAGCTGGTTAGTCTTAACTAGCCCTAGTCCTCTCTCAGCAGCTGGTTAGTCTTAACTAGCCCTAGTCCTCTCTCAGCAGCTGGTTAGTCTTAGCTAGCCTTAGTCCCCTCTCTCAGCAGCATGTTAGTCTTAGCTAGCCTTAGTCCTCTCTCAGCAGCTGGTTAGTCTTAGCTAGCCTTAGTCCCCTCTCTCAGCAGCATGTTAGTCTTAGCTAGCCTTAGTCCTCTCTCTCAGCAGCATGTTAGTCTTAGCTAGCCCTAGTCCTCTCTCAGCAGGTTAGTCTTAACTAGCCCTAATCCCCTCTCTCAGCATGTTAGCCTTAGCTAGCCTTAGTTCTCTCTCAGCAGGTTAGTCTTAACTAGCCTAGTCCTCTCTCAGCAGGTTAGCCTTAACTAGCCCTAGTCCTCTCAGCAGGTTAGCCTTAACTAGCCCTAGTCCTCTCTCAGCAGGTTAGCCTTAACTAGCCCTAGTCCTCTCTCAGCAGGTTAATCTTAACTAGCCCTAGTCCTCTCTCAACAGGTTAGCCTTAACTAGCCCTAGTCCTCTCAGCAGGTTAGCCTTAGCTAGCCTAGTCCTCTCTCAGCAGGGTAGTCTTAACTAGCCCTAGTCCTCTCTCAGCACGTTAGTCTTAGCTAGCCCTAGTCCTCTCTCAGCAGCTGGTTAGTCTTAACTAGCCCCAGTCCTCTCTCAGCAGCATGTTAGTCTTAGCTAGCCTTAGTCCCCTCTCTCAGCAGCATGTTAGTCTTAGCTAGCCCTAGTCCCCTCTCTCAGCAGCATGTTAGTCTTATCTAGCCCTAGTCCCCTCTCTCAGCAGCATGTTAGTCTTAGCTAGCCCTAGTCCTCTCTCAGCAGCATGTTAGTTTTAACTAGCCCTAGTCCTCTCTCAGCAGCATGTTAGTCTTAGCTAGCCCTAGTCCCCTCTCTCAGCAGCATGTTAGTCTTAGCTAGCCTTAGTCCTCTCTCAGCAGCATGTTAGTCTTAGCTAGCCCTAGTCCCCTCTCTCAGCAGCATGTTAGTCTTAACTAGCCCTAGTCCTCTCTCAGCAGCTGGTTAGTCTTAGCTAGCCCTAGTCCCCTCTCTCAGCAGCATGTTAGTCTTAGCTAGCCCTAGTCCTCTCTCAGAAGCAGGTTAGTTTTAACCAGCCCTAGTTCTCTCTCAGCAGGTTAGTCTTAACTAGCCCTAGTCCTCTCTCAGCAGGTTAGTCTTAACTAGCCCTAGTTCTCTCTCAGCAGGTTAGTCTTAGCTAGCCCTAGTCCCCTATCTCTTATAGTTCATCATTACTAGAAATACATGGTTGCATCACTGCCTACTATGGCAACTGCTCGGCCTCTGACCACAAGGCACTACAGAGGGAAGTGCATGCGGCCCAGCACATCAGTTCAAACAATACCAAATCAATAGGGTAGGGTATATGTCATTCATTAAAAGCCCAACAATGTATATACCAATCACAGTTTGCCCCTTTTATTCACTGTTTTTCGTTCTTGTATTTAGCTACCCACCTAGCTGCCGACAATGCTTTTTTTACATTTTAATTTTAGCCCTTTTCTCCCCAATTTTAAGTGGTATCCAATTGTTGTTAGTAGCTACTATCTTGTCTCATCGCTACAACTCCCGTACGGGCTCGGGAGACGAAGGTTGAAAGTCATGCGTCCTCCGATACACAACCAAGCTGCACTGCTTTTTAACACAGCGCGCATCCAACCCGGAAGCCAGCCCCGCACCAATGTGTCGGAGGAAACACCGTGCACCTGGCGACCTTGGTTAGCTTGCGCACTGCGCCCGGCCCGCCACAGGAGTCGCTGGTCCCTACCGACCAAACCCTCCCTAACCCGGTCAAGTCTCTGATGGCACAGCTGGCGCTGCAGTGGTTAACCACTGCGCCACCGGGAGGCCCAATGCTTTGTTGTTGATGTGTTTTGTTTTTGTCTCAGGGGAGAAAGTCAACTAGAGCGCTTTAAGAACTGGCTCCTACAGAACACGGAGGCGTTCGCCTTCTCCCGTTGGCTGCTCTCCGGAGCGTGTGTGTCACCCTCACAGACGACAGCGGCACGCCCACCTTCTACCAGACTCTGGCCGGAGTCACACACTGTGAGTGACCCTGACGCCCTACGCTGATCCCTGACGCCCTACCCTAATCCCTGACGCCCTACCCTGACACCCTACCCTAATCCCTGACGCCCTACCCTGACGCCCTCGCTGATCCCTGACGCCCACGCTGATCCCTGACGCCCTCGCTGACGCCTACGCTGATCCCTGACGCCCTACCCTGATCCCTGGCGCCTACCCTGACGCCCTACCCTAATCCCTGACGCCCTCCCTGATCCCTGACACCCTACGCTGATCCCTGACACCCTACCCTAATCCCTGACGCCCACGCTGATCCCTGACGCCCCTACGCTGATCCCTGACGCCTACCCTGATCCGGATGCCCTCGCTGATCCCTGACGCCCCTACCCTGACGCCCACGCTGATCCCTGGACGCCCCACGCTGATCCCTGGCCGCCCCTACCCTGATCCCTGACGCCCTACCCTGACGCCCTACGCTGATCCCTGACGCCCTACCCTGATCCCTGACGCCCTACCCTGACGCCCTACGCTGATCCCTGACACCCTACCCTGACGCCCTACGCTGATCCCTGACGCCCTGCCCTGATCCCTGACGCCCTACCCTGACGCCCTACCCTGACGCCCTACGCTGATCCCTGACGCCCTACCCTGACGCCCTACGCTGATCCCTGACGCCCTACGCTGATCCCTGACGCCCTACCCTAATCCCTGACGCCCTACCCTGATCCCGGATGCCCTACCCTGACGCCCTACCCTATACTGACCGTTTTTGTTATGTGCACATATTTCATGTTATTTGGTATTTGTCAAGTTCTCTTTCTGTCTTTTCAAGTCCTTCACTCTTTATCTGTTAATTGGAAAGAAAGATCTTACCATGTTGCCCGTCTTAGACCAATCAAAGATCTTAGCTGCTTTCTATCCTGAGATCAATCAGAGAGCAGGAGAGATCTTTGCTGCCAATCAGAGAGAGTACCTTCAGACAGCTCGTAATCTGCTTCTACCCACTAACAGATTATCCTCTTAACTCTGTGTGTGTGTGTGTGTGTGTGTGTGTGTGTGTGTGTGTGTGAGCGTGTGTGTGTGAGCGTGTGTGTGTGAGCGTGTGTGTGTGAGCGTGTGTGTGTGAGCGTGTGTGTGTGAGCGTGTGTGTGTGTGTGTGTGAGCGTGTGTGTGTGAGCGTGTGTGTGTGAGCGTGTGTGTGTGAGCGTGTGAGCGTGTGTGTGTGAGCGTGTGTGTGTGAGCGTGTGTGTGCGCGTGTGTGAGCGTGTGCGCGTGTGTGCGCACGCTCTGTCCGTGAGGTGTGCACGGACTTTCCAGAACATACTCTACCTACACAACCACCTCACTCTTGGCTAAGACTCATGTGGACCGTCAACAACCGGACACACACACACACAGCAGACGCCATGACGGACAAACCATCTTATCGGTTGGGATATTAATGGAATACTATTGGAACAGGATGGTATGAGCTGTGGTTTTCCCGAGCTGTTAGCCGTGTGTCCTGCGGAGACTACTATGGTGTACGCCAGGCCCGTCGGCACGTCTCTGGGCACGCGTGGTGGAATATGGTATGGTACCTCTGTTGCCACTCTGACAGAGTCGCACCTCTAGGTGGGTACAGGGTACGCCAAATGGACCTCCTGTAGTTGAGGGTCAGCGTCCCCCAAAAAGGGTACCTTCTTCCCTAATGAAGTGGACTTGGTAGGGAATAGGGTGCCATTTGGGGGGGGAGGGGGGTCAACACTGACAAGTGTGTCTTAGTAATGAGCCGATAGTTGGTGTGAGTTAGTGGGAAGATTACACCGTAAATACAACCACTATCTTCCGGGTTGTAGAAGTGTACATTTGGAGTGTTTATGTATAAACTCACTTGTTATGAGTCCCAAACGCAGAAGGCAATTAATTTATTTTCTGTATGTCTGGCTAGTCAGTCAGAGATGTGTAGCCTCTTGTTTAAGAACAAAATACTGTCAAGACTGTTTGTTTTTTTTTCCAAACAGCAAGCAATTAAAGAGATCAGTCTAAACCAGCCAGTAGAGTCATGTCCTGAAATAGACAGTTAGCCATTTAGCCTAGCGGTTAACCTAGTGTGCTAAGCTAATTGATGCATCGCAAATGGCACCCTATTCCCAGCATAGTCAGGGAGCTAGCTAACAAGGGGATGAGGTATGTCTGTCAGTCAGGGAGCTAGCTGGTCCTGGAGCCAGCCGGTCAGGGAGCTAGCTGGTTCCTGGAGCCAGCCAGTCAGGGAGCTAGCTGGTCCTGGAGCCAGCCGGTCAGGGAGCTAGCTGGTCCTGGAGCCAGCCGGTCAGGGAGCTAGCTGGTCCTGGAGCCAGCCGGTCAGGGAGCTAGCTGGTCCTGGAGCCAGCCAGCCAGTCAGGGAGCTAGCTGGTCCTGGAGCCAGCCAGCCAGTCAGGGAGCTAGCTGGTCCTGGAGCCAGCCGGTCAGTCAGGGAGCTAGCTGGTCCTGGAGCCAGCCAGCCAGTCAGGGAGCTAGCTGGTCCTGGAGCCAACCAGTCAGGGAGCTAGCTGGTCCTGGAGCCAGCCGGTCAGTCAGGGAGCTAGCTGGTCCTGGAGCCAACCAGTCAGGGAGCTAGCTGGTCCTGGAGCCGATCCATAGGAGAGAGAAAGAGTTCTATAGATTAGCAGTGTCAGGCAGGCTGAGCAAAGACACACAGCAACAAGATGAGCAGGTGTTTCTTCCCCCTCAGCTCTGCTTTCCTCTCTAGTCCCAACCAGGCCTTTACCACTGCACTATTCACTGCTAGGCTAGCCCACGCTGGCCTGCGTTCAGTAAACACAACACAAATAGCTTTCATTCAGCTTTGTTTACTGTTTGGCATTGATACATGGACTTTATTGGTGTATTTCTGAAAGACCAGTCTGAGGACCGTGTGGACTGTGTCTGTGTGCGTGTGTGTGTGTGCGCGCGCGCGCGCGTGCGTGCATATGACGCGCATGCTTGTTTGTTTATGGAGGATTTAGTATTGTTCAGCTGTTATACTTAAAGGGGCATTCAGTCAGTCCATGACGGGCCCCACCACACACTTCTGCCCCTCCCCCCAAACTCCACTCCATGCTTCTCAATTATTGATCTGTCCACTGTTACTTCCCCCCCATGCCGTTTCCATACCCTCTCTTCCTCTTCCTCTCTCCCCCCAGGTTATGTTCTCTATTTGTTTAAGTCTGATGTTTCAGGGAAGGACTGAGGTCAAAAAAATATTATTGAACCACTGAAGCAGTTGGTGCTTATTTGTTTTCAATCGGTCCTCTTGACCTCTCCACTTCTCTCTTTCTCAATCGGTCTTCATATTGAACACACACACGCACCGATTGAACTCTCTCCACAGAGTCAACTGAACCCTGCTGAGGCTGGCTGTTCTAGGAATAAACCTTAGGGGGGGGGGGGAGTGAGAGAAAGAAAGAAATAGCCCCTATCAATCCACACGTACATCCCAATCTGTAGCTTTCACTGCTAGCCTGGCTACATTATCCCCCCAGTGGTCTCACTGTGGTATTGAGAAATTTAGAAATGCAGACAGCAAACTAGGACGTCGGTTTTAGCAGTGAGATTTAGGAACCAGCTTGGCTTTGTGATGGAAATCCGGACTGGTCTCCTCTCCAGCCAGAAAGTGAATGTGACTTAATATACATCCCAAACATGATCAGATTTCCCTAAATGAGTGCACTACAAAATGAGTGCACTACAAAATGAGTGCACTACAAAATTAGTGCACTACAAAATTAGTGGACTACAAAATTCCATTGAGGCATGCGGTCTTGATTTTTGTTTTGTGTTTTGACACCTGTCTGACTGACGTATGGGCTGGCTCATGGGACAGTGTGGTGGAAAGGGAATCCTGGGCTAGTATGAGCTAGTGAAACCTTAGGTTAATCCTATTAGCTGTGGATTAGTGTGATGAAAGGAGAGGGAGGATTAACCCAGGGCCGTCCGGCCCCTTTCTGGCTGGCAGGTTTCATACTAAACAGTGGCTGTAGTAGTGTACCTAGTGAGCCATGGCACAGCCTTTTAGGATGAGTCATGGTCTCTGCTCAAGACTAACCTGGATAGACTAAATCCCTTACAGATAGGGTAACCAGAATTCTCAGATTTTTTCAGAAATCCATTTTGGAAGATTCCTGGAATTGGGGAATAAGCAGGAAATCTGGAGGTAAAAAAATAATTTAAAAAACCTACTTAAAGATCCGGGGCCAGACGACTACTAAAGACTACTATCCTCTGTGCTGCTCGTTCCAAAGCTGTCCATCATCCATATGCCCATCAGAATGGAACCATGAAAACATATGACGTCATCGGCGTGGCTCCATATCTTAGTCCCCTATAGCACCGTGTGGTCCCCTATAGCACCGTGTGGTCCCCTATAGCACCGTGTGGTCCCCTATAGCACAGTGTAGTCCCCTATAGCACCATGTATTCCTCTATAGCACCATGTAGTCACCATGTGGTCCCCTATAGCACCATGTAGTCCCATATAGCACCATGTAGTCCCCTATAGCACCATGTACTCCCCTATAGCACCATGTGGTCCCCTATAGCACCATGTGGCCCCCTATAGCACCATGTGGTCACCATGTGGTCCCCTATAGCACCATGCAGTCTCCTATAGCACCATGTAGTCACCATGTGGTCCCCTATAGCACCATGTACTCTCCTATAGCACCATGCAGTCTCCTATAGCACCATGTAGTCACCATGTGGTCCCCTATAGCACCATGCAGTCCCCTATAGCACCATGTAGTCACCATGTGGTCCTCTATAGCACCATGTACTCTCCTATAGCACCATGTAGTCACCATGTGGTCCCCTATAGCACCATGCAGTCTCCTATAGCACCATGTAGTCACCATGCAGCCTCCTATAGCACCATGCAGCCCCCTATAGCACCATGCAGCCCCCTATAGCACCATGCAGTCTCCTATAGCACCATGTAGTCACCATGTGGTCCCCTATAGCACCATGTAGTCCCCTATAGCACCATGTAGCCCCTATAGCACCATGTAGCCCCTATAGCACCATGTACTCTCCTATAGCACCATGTAGTCTCCTATAGCACCATGTAGTCACCATGTGGTCCCCTATAGCACCATGCAGTCTCCTATAGCACCATGTAAATGTAATGTAGTCACCATGTGGTCCCCTATAGCACCATGCAGTCTCCTATAGCACCATGTAAATGTAATGTAGTCACCATGCAGCCCCTATAGCACCATGTAGCCCCTATAGCACCATGCAGTCTCCTATAGCACCATGTGGTCCCCTATAGCACCATGCAGTCTCCTATAGCACCATGTAGTCACCATGTGGTCCCCTATAGCACCATACAGTCCCCTATAGCACCATGTAGTCACCATGTGGTCCCCTATAGCACCATGTACTCTCCTATAGCACCATGTAGTCACCATGTGGTCCCCTATAGCACCATGCAGTCTCCTATAGCACCATGTAGTCACCATGCAGCCCCTATAGCACCATGCAGCCCCTATAGCACCATGCAGTCTCCTATAGCACCATGTAGTCACCATGTGGTCCCCCATAGCACCATGCAGTCTCCTATAGCACCATGTAGTCACCATGTGGTCCCCTATAGCACCATGTACTCTCCTATAGCACCATGCAGTCTCCTATAGCACCATGTAGTCACCATGTGGTCCCCTATAGCACCATGTAGTCACCATGTGGTCCCTTATAGCACCATGCAATCTCCTATAGCACCATGTAGTCACCATGTGGTCCCCTATAGCACCATGCAGTCCCCTATAGCACCATGTAGTCACCATGTGGTCCCCTATAGCACCATGTAGTCACCATGTGGTCCCCTATAGCACCATGTAGCCCCCTATAGCACCATGTAGCCCCCTATAGCACCATGTAGCCCCCTATAGCACCATGTAGTCTCCTATAGCACCATGTAGTCACCATGTGGTCCCCTATAGCACCATGTAGTCACCATGTGGTCCCCTATAGCACCATGTAGCCCCCTATAGCACCATGTACTTCCCTATAGCACCATGCAGCCCCCTATAGCACCATGCAGCCCCCTATAGCACCATGCAGCCCCCTATAGCACCATGCAGTCTCCTATAGCACCATGTAGTCACCATGTGGTCCCCTATAGCACCATGTACTCTCCTATAGCACCATGTGGTCCCCTATAGCACCATGTGGCCCCCTATAGCACCATGTGGTCACCATGTGGTCCCCTATAGCACCATGCAGTCTCCTATAGCACCATGTAGTCACCATGTGGTCCCCTATAGCACCATGCAGTCCCCTATAGCACCATGTAGTCACCATGTGGTCCTCTATAGCACCATGTACTCTCCTATAGCACCATGTAGTCACCATGTGGTCCCCTATAGCACCATGCAGTCTCCTATAGCACCATGTAGTCACCATGCAGCCTCCTATAGCACCATGCAGCCCCCTATAGCACCATGCAGTCTCCTATAGCACCATGTAGTCACCATGTGGTCCCCTATAGCACCATGTAGTCCCCTATAGCACCATGTAGCCCCCTATAGCACCATGTAGCCCCCTATAGCACCATGTAGCCCCCTATAGCACCATGTAGTCTCCTATAGCACCATGTAGTCACCATGTGGTCCCCTATAGCACCATGCAGTCTCCTATAGCACCATGTAAATGTAATGTAGTCACCATGTGGTCCCCTATAGCACCATGCAGTCTCCTATAGCACCATGTAAATGTAATGTAGTCACCATGCAGCCCCCTATAGCACCATGCAGCCCCCTATAGCACCATGTAGCCCCCTATAGCACCATGCAGTCTCCTATAGCACCATGTGGTCCCCTATAGCACCATGCAGTCTCCTATAGCACCATGTAGTCACCATGTGGTCCCCTATAGCACCATGTACTCTCCTATAGCACCATGCAGTCTCCTATAGCACCATGTAGTCACCATGTGGTCCCCTATAGCACCATGCAGTCCCCTATAGCACCATGTAGTCACCATGTGGTCCCCTATAGCACCATGTACTCTCCTATAGCACCATGTAGTCACCATGTGGTCCCCTATAGCACCATGCAGTCTCCTATAGCACCATGTAGTCACCATGCAGCCCCCTATAGCACCATGCAGCCCCCTATAGCACCATGCAGTCTCCTATAGCACCATGTAGTCACCATGTGGTCCCCTATAGCACCATGCAGTCTCCTATAGCACCATGTAGTCACCATGTGGTCCCCTATAGCACCATGTACTCTCCTATAGCACCATGCAGTCTCCTATAGCACCATGTAGTCACCATGTGGTCCCCTATAGCACCATGTAGTCACCATGTGGTCCCTTATAGCACCATGCAATCTCCTATAGCACCATGTAGTCACCATGTGGTCCCCTATAGCACCATGCAGTCCCCTATAGCACCATGTAGTCACCATGTGGTCCCCTATAGCACCATGTAGTCACCATGTGGTCCCCTATAGCACCATGTAGCCCCCTATAGCACCATGTAGCCCCCTATAGCACCATGTAGCCCCCTATAGCACCATGTAGTCTCCTATAGCACCATGTAGTCACCATGTGGTCCCCTATAGCACCATGTAGTCACCATGTGGTCCCCTATAGCACCATGTAGCCCCCTATAGCACCATGTACTTCCCTATAGCACCATGCAGCCCCCTATAGCACCATGCAGCCCCCTATAGCACCATGCAGCCCCCTATAGCACCATGCAGTCTCCTATAGCACCATGTAGTCACCATGTGGTCCCCTATAGCACCATGTACTCTCCTATAGCACCATGTAGTCACCATGTGGTCCCCTATAGCACCATGTACTCTCCTATAGCACCATGTAGTCACCATGTGGTCCCCTATAGCACCATGCAGTCTCCTATAGCACCATGTAGTCACCATGTGGTCCCCTATAGCACCATGTACTCTCATATAGCACCATGCAGTCTCCTATAGCACCATGTGGTCCCCTATAGCACCATGCAGTCCCCTATAGCACCATGTAGTCACCATGTAGCCCCCTATAGCACCATGTAGTCCCCTATAGCACCATGTAGTCCCCTATAGCACCATGTAATCCCCTATAGCACCATGTAATCCCCTATAGCACCATGTAGTCCCCTATAGCACCATGTAATCCCCTATAGCACCATGTGGTCCCCTATAGCACCATGTAATCCCCTATAGCACCATGTAGTCCCCTATAGCACCATGTAGTCCCCTATAGCACCATGTAGTCCCCTATAGCACCATGTAGTCCCCTATAGCACCATGTAATCCCCTATAGCACCATGTGGTCCCCTATAGCACCATGTAGTCCCCTATAGCACCATGTAGTCCCCTATAGCACCATGTGGTCCCCTATAGCACCATGTAGTCCCCTATAGCACCATGTAATCCCCTATAGCACCATGTAGTCCCCTATAGCACCATGTAATCCCCTATAGCACCATGTAGTCCCCTATAGCACCATGTAGTCCCCTATAGCACCATGTAGTCCCCTATAGCACCATGTAGTCCCCTATAGCACCATGTAGTCCCCTATAGCACCATGTAATCCCCTATAGCACCATGTAGTCCCCTATAGCACCATGTAATCCCCAATAGCACCATGTAGTCCCCTATAGCACCATGTAATCCCCAATAGCACCATGTAGTCCCCTATAGCACCATGTAGTCCCCTATAGCACCATGTAATCCCCTATAGCACCATGTGGTCCCCTATAGCACCATGTAGTCCCCTATAGCACCATGTACTCCCCTATAGCACCATGCAGTCCCCTATAGCACCATGTACTCCCCTATTGCACCATGCAGTCCCCTATAGCACCATGTAGTCACCATGTAGCCCCCTATAGCACCATGTAGTCCCCTATTGCACCATGTAGTCCTCTATAGCACCATGTGGTCCCCTATAGCACCATGCGGTCCCCTATAGCACCATGCAGTCCCCTATAGCACCATGCAGTCCCCTATTGCACCATGTAGTCCTCTATTGCACCATGTAGTCCCCTATAGCACCATGTAGTCCCCTATAGCACCATGTAGCCCCCTATAGCACCATGTAGCCCCCTATAGCACCATGTAGCCCCCTATAGCACCATGTACTCCCCTATAGCACCATGTACTCCCCTATAGCACCATGTAGCCCCCTATAGCACCATGTAGCCCCCTATAGCACCATGTAGCCCCCTATAGCACCATGTAGTCCCCTATAGCACCATGTAGCCCCCTATAGCACCATGTAGTCCCCTATAGCACCATGTAGTCCCCTATAGCACCATGTAGCCCCCTATAGCACCATGTAGTCCCCTATAGCACCATGCGGTCCCCTATAGCACCATGCGGTCCCCTATAGCACCATGCGGTCCCCTATAGCACCATGCGGTCCCCTATAGCACCATGCGGTCCCCTATAGCACCATGCGGTCCCCTATAGCACCATGCGGTCCCCTATAGCACCATGCAGTCCCCTATAGCACCATGCAGTCCCCTATAGCACCATGCAGTCCCCTATAGCACCATGTAGTCCCCTATAGCACCATGTAGTCCCCTATAGCACCATGTAGTCCCCTATAGCACCATGCAGTCCCCTATAGCACCATGCAGTCCCCTATAGCACCATGAAGTCCCCTATAGCATCATGTAGCACCATGCAGTCCCCTATATCACCATGCAGTCCCCTATAGCATCATGTAGCACCATGCAGTCCCCTATAGCATCATGTAGCACCATGTAGTCCCCTATAGCACCATGTAGAGATGAACTGAGGCTGTTTGGAAATCTACACTGTTTACTTTCCTTAATGTACTAGCACTGCTAGGTCTTGTGACTTGTGTTCTAGTAAGATGATGCTCGGCGAATCGGTTGCCATTTTGATTATTTATTTTTTTTAAAAGTGTTTTCTTCTTCTCTCCTCCTACAGTAGAAGAGTCTGATATCATTGACTTGGAGAAGCGCTATTGGCTGCTGAAAGCCCAGTCCAGGACCGGACGCTTTGACTTGGAGACCTTTGTCTCGCTGGTCTCTCCTCCTATTCACGCTTCGCTAAGTGAAGGTATGTAATGTTTCTGATGTGTATTTGTGATGCAGGTAGATTATCATGGGGACCTGGTGACCCCCCCCCCCCCCCCCTTCAGCCAGACAGTTACCCATAAACATTCAAACACTCACAAAACAATGTTTTAAATGCCATACTTTGTACACGTACATATTGTGTATGGATTATTTTGTTGAGAAGCCCTTCTGATGGTCTCTCAACGTTTAGGACCATGTTGTTTGGGATTACGTATATTAAAGCCTAGATTTCTTTTGACCACAGAAGCCCCGCACCACTGCTTGTGTTGTGAAAACATGGGGTTTGTCTCAACCATACCCCGGCTGGGCTGGCCTTGGGAAGAGGTGTCTTTGTGCTAGCTAACGCTTGGCTTATAGCTGCATTGGTTAGCAGCTAACGGTTAGCAGCTAACGTTAGCTAGCATGTAGCTAGCAGGCTAACTTGATTATAAGGGCAAAACATGTCGACAAATGGCTTGAACAGGAGAATGTTGGCAATTTTTATTTGTGACTTTGTCACTTGCCTGTTGGCTGTGTTTTGAGTTTGGCGGCAATAGTAGCAGCTTAGTGACCTTCTGCTCCTCTCACCCACTGGCTTCCAGAGCGAGGCACAATGTGGGTCTTTCGAGTGGGCGTGTTTTTAGTGTGAAGACACACCTCTCCCCAGCGAATGTCTGGGCCCAAACCCCCATGTTTTCCTTCAAACAAAAAAATGTATCTCACAACACGAGCAGTGGGGTTGGGTGGCTTTCTGTTTTGAAAAGACATGTTATGCATGTCTAGCACTTTTTAAATATATATATATATATATATAACTAAACACCATGAATATTTAAAAGTTTCTGTCAGAATTTCTGTTTTACATTTCAATCTGTGGTTCATGATAGAAAAATACATAAATTACGTTAACATTTATGACTGTAAATGTGACACCCTGTGATCCGGTTGGACGAGTCCCCTCTGTTTTTATTCAAGCCCTCACACAAAGCTATTTCTCTTTTACAAAGATCAATTTTATAGTAGAACTTGGTTAATTTAGCATACTTGGCATACAATCTTGTTTTCCAGGTTTGTTTCATGCCTTTGATGAGAACCGGGACAATCACATCGACTTTAAGGAGATCTCCTGTGGCCTGTCTGCCTGTTGCCGGGGACCCGTCGCCGAGAGGCAGAAATGTAAGAGCTGCTGTGTGATCAGTTCTCGTCGGTAGTGATTTCCCCAACCTATAAGGTTTCCTTTCACACATTATGGTGCATGTGAGTGGAAGAGAAGCAGAGAGGCAGAGCTTTTTCCCCTGTGGATGTTTGTTCTCGTCTTCTTCTTATGTCGACTGCCTCTGAATAGTCATTAGTGTGTCATCTACCCTGTCGGCTAAATTATCGTCAGGCCTTAAAATTACATTTTCACTCTTGGAAATGACAGCAGATATTGGAATGTTAAGACTCTTAAGATCTAAGTAATGCAGGTTGGGCGGCAGGTAGCCTGGTGGTTAGAGTGTGAGGAGGCAGGTAACCTAGTGGTTAGAGTGTAGAGGAGGCAGGGTAGCCTAGTGGTTAGAGTGTAGAGGCGGCAGGTAGCCTGGTGGTTAGAGTGTGGGCGGCAGGTAGCCTGGTGGTTAAGAATGTAGGCGGCAGGTAGCCATTAGTTAGAGTGTAGGGCGGCAGGTAGCCTAGTAGTTAGAGTGTATAGGCGGCAGGTTGGTGGTTGGAGAGTGTAGGGCGGCAGGGTAGCCTGAGTGGTTAGAGTGTAGAGGCGGCAGCCTAGTGGTTAGAGTGTAGGGCGGCAGGGGGTAGCCTAGTGGTTAGAAGAATAGCGGCAGGGTAGCCCTAGTGGTTAGAGGGTAGAGGCGGCAGGGTGGCCTAGTGGTTTAGGCGGCAGGGTAGCCTAGTGGTTAGAGGAGGCGGCAGGGTAGCCTGGTGGTTGGGCGTAGAGGCGGCAGGGTAGCCTGGTGGTTTGGCGTAGGGCGGCAGGGTAGCCTGGTGGTTAGGCGTAGGCGGCAGGGTAGCCTGGTGGTTAGGCGTGGCGGCAGGGTAGCCTGGTGGTTAGGCGTAGGCGGCAGGGTAGCTAGTGGTTAGAGCGTAGGGGGCAGGGTAGCCTAGTGGTTAGGCGTAGGGGCGGCAGGGAGTAGCCTGAGTGGTTAGGCGTGGCGGCAGGGTAGCCTGGTGGTTAGAGCGTAGGCGGCCGAGGTAGCCTAGTGGTTAGAGCGATGGACTAGTAACCGAAAGGTTGCAAGATCGAATCCCTGAGATAAGGAAAACATCTTTCGTTCTGTCCCTGAACAGTTAACCCACTGTTCCTAGGCCGTTTCCTCAGTGTTGTGTCATCTGTATTCCTCTGAGCAATCGGGGGAGAAGGACCTTGGTCAAAGGTAGGACCAAGAACCCGATGGTCACTCTGACGGAGCTCCAGAGTTCCTCTGTCGAGATGGGGAGAACCTTCCAGAAGGACAGCCATCTCTGCAGCACTCCACCAATCAGGCCTTTATGGTAGAGTGACCAGACGGAAGCCACTCCTCAGTATAAGGCACCTGACAAGCCCTCTTGGAGTTTGCCAAAATGCACCTAAAGATTCTCAGACCATGAGAAACAAGATTCTCTTGTCTACCATTCAATCTACCTTTTTAACTCTTCATTTTTTTTGATGGGAGCACGATTGTCCACGAACACGGCTATTGAAGACATCTGCCAAGAGGTTCAAAGCTAAATCAGGTTCAGCGATTAGCAGAAATAAAATCAAAGTCACTAAAATAAAGATCATGTAGAAAGAAAAAAAAAAACATTTTAAAAAGCCTGTTCACGGAACTTTTTAAAGGTCCTCTTTGTGATGTCACAAAGCTTAGATTTTTGTCTTCTCACATCTCCATGAACAAACAACTGGGCAACGGTCGCTAATGTCTTGGGACGAAGACACCAGCAGAAACGTATTTCTCTGGTGTATTTGTTAAAATAAGAAAAAATCAGAGATTACTTCGAAGGATCTCTAGGTTTGGTCCGAGGTAGACTTAGTCACCAGCTGAATCAGTTTTAGATCATTTGAAGCTCTATTGTAGTCTGTAGTTATAAACTACAATGCTAGATGTGGAATATTTTGTATGTTGTTTCCTTCTTTCTTGTTTCCCCAGTTCTTCAGAGTGTTTGATGTGTGGACAGGAAGGATGGAGGTTCTATCTCAGGGCAAATCCGCAGAATGGTGGTCGCACTCCTGGAGGTGTGGAAAGACAATCGCAGACCACACACTCCCTGTAGTCCCTGGTAGTCTGCACTCCCCTGTAGTTACTGGTGAGTCACCCACACACCTCCCCGTTGAGTAATGGTGAGTCACACACACACACACACGCTCCCGCGATAGTGGTAGTCACACACACACACTCCCCGTGAGTAATGGTAGTCACACACACACACTCCCCGTGAGTACTGGTGAGTCGCACACACACCTCCCCAGTGAGTAGTGGTAGTCATCACACACACACACACTCCCCGTGGAGTAATGGTGAGTCACACACACACTCCCCGTGAGTAATGGTGATCACACACACACACTCCTATGATGCCTACTGATCACACACCACCTCCCCGTGGTACTGAAACGCTTCACCAGGGTAGGGCTGACTCATCCAGAGCTCTTGGTCTTCTGGTAGAAAGCCATTCTAAGATATCTATCTGATGGTAAACATTAAGCATTGAGTTGTTACCACAGTGTAACTTCATCACAACAGAGAGACTCGCGGATGGAAGCAAAGACCTCTGGATTTCTGGCTCCACTTTGTCCCCCTTGTGATGATTTGCAAACAAACCACGTTGACTGAGCTCAGCTAACTGTTCTGGGGGAACTACGGTGAGACTTCTTAATTTGGAAATGATGCTGACGGATGAGATGAAGATCTTCCATCCTTCTAGCGTGGTTGCACAAGTTGCCATGCAGGTATGAACTTAAATAGCTCTAAATATTCACATTTATTGAAAAATGTCAAATAAATAGTTTTGACGAGGTATCCCGTGGATTTTCCCAAATAGCCCGGTGTACTGGTACTCCTCTCGACTGGTGGACGCAGACGCACTCCCTGTGATTGCTGGTAGTCACACACACACTCCTGTGGGTACTGGCCAGTCACACACACACTCCCTGTGAGTACTGGTGCAGTGCACACACACTCCTGAGTGCTGGTGATCACACACACCTCCCTGTGAGTACTGGTGGTCGTCACACACACTCCTGCTGGTCGTGGCAGTGCACACACACACACTCCCTGTAGTGCAGGTGATCACACACACCCTCCCTGTGAGGTGCTGGTGATCCCCACACACTCCCTGCTGAGTACTGCCCAGTGCCATCACCCTCCCTGTGAGTGCTGGTAGTCACACACACACTCCCTGTGAGTGCTGGTGATCACACACACACTCCCTGTGAGTGCTGGTAGTGACACACACACCTCCCTGTGAGTGCTGGTAGTCACACACACTCCCTGTGGTCACTGGTGAGTCACACACACACTCCTAACAGAGCTGGTTGTCAGCACACACACTCCCTGTGAGTACTGGTAGTCACACACACTCCCTGTGGGTACTGGTAGTCGCACACACACTCCCTGTGGTACAGTGAGTCGCACACACACTCCCTGTGAGTGCTGGTGATCACACACACTCCCCTGTGAGTGCTGGTGAGTCACACACACTCCTGTGAGGTGCTGAGTGAGTCACACACACACACTCCTGTGAGTGCTGGTAGTCACACACACACTCCCTGTGGTGCTGAGTGAGTCACACACACACACTCCCTGCTGGGCCCTGGTGATCACACACACACTCCACCATGTGAGTGCTGGTAGTCACACACACACTCCTGCTGAGTAGCTGGTGAGTCCCCCACACACTCCCCTGTGCAGGTACTGGTTGTCTCACACACACACCTGTGAGTGCTGGTGAGTCCACACACACACTCCCCTGTGAGGTCACTGGTAGTCCACACACGCTCCCTGTGGTGCTGGTGATCACACACACACTCCCCTTGTGAGTGCTGGTGAGTCACACACACACTCCCTGTGGTGCTGCTAATTCACGCACTCCCGTGAGTGCTGGTAGTCACACGCACTCCCCACGCGTAGTAACTGGTAGTCACGCACCCACTCCCTGTGGTACTGGTAGTCCCACACACACACTCCTGTGAGTGCTGGTGAGTCACACACACCTCCCTGTGAGTGCTGGCAGTCACACACACTCCCCTCGTGAGTACTGCTGGGATACAGAGCTAAGCGGCTAGTGTGATGGAGGTGGACTGGGTTTGATAAGTTATCTCAGTTTTGATTCTTGTTGTCCTGTTTTCTAGGAGCTGCTCACACCAACGTGTCGGACACAGTGGATGGAATCCTGAAGATGTCTGCGAGCCACGACCAGAAATGTGAGACTCTTCTAGGAAGATATATCAGGTGTTTATGGGGCGGCAGGTGGCCAAGTGGTTTAGGCGATTGGGCCCAGAAGTAACCAGCAGGCAGCCTGGTGGTTAGAGGGTGGCAGGTAGCCTGGTGGTTGGAGGGTGGCAGGATTAGCCTAGTGTGGTTTAGAGCGTTGGGCCAGTAACCAGCAGGTAGCCTAGTGGTTAGAGGGGAGGCAAGTAGCCTAGTGGTTAGAGGGGTGGCATGGTGACGGCCTAGTGGTTAAGAGGGTGGCAGGTAGCCCTAGTGGTTGGAGGAGTGTGCAGGTAGCCTAGTGGATTAGAGCGTTGGGCCAGTAACAGCAGGTAGCCTGTAGTGGTTAGAGGGTGGCAGGTAGCCCTAGTGTGGATTCAGAAGAGATCGCAGGTAGCCCTAGTGGTTTGGAGGGGAGTGCGGGTAGCCTAGATGGATTGGAGGCGTTGGAGCCAGTAACCAGCTTAGAGTAGCCTGAGTGGTTGGAGGGGGTGGCAGAGTAGCCCTAGTGGTTGGAGGGGTGGCAGGTAGCCTGAGTGGTTAGAGCGTTGGGCCGGTAACCCAGCAGGTAGCCCCTAGTGGTTACTGGGGGTGGCAGGTAGCCTGGTGGTTAGGCGGGTGGGCACAGTAACCAGCAGGCGGCTAGTGGTTAGAGGGAGTGGCAGGCTAGCCTGAGTGGTTGAGAGCGTTGGAGCCAGTAACCAGCAGGTAGCCTAGTGGTTAGAGGGGTGGCAGGGCCAGCCTAGTGGATGGGCGTTGGGCCAGTAGCCGGCAGGTAGCCTAGTGGTTAGAGGGGGTGGCAGGTAGCCCTACAGTGGCCGGAGAGGGGTGGCAGGGTAGCCTGGTGGTTGGAGGGATTGTGCAGGTGGCCTGAGTGTGGTTAGGGGCGGCAGGGTAGCCTAGTGGTTTAGGGGGTGCGGCAGGTAGCCCCAGTGGTTACAGAGTGGCAGGTAGCCTACGTGTGGATTGCAGAGAGATTCATGGCAGGTAGCCTAGTCGGTTAGAGGGCGGCATGGTGGCCCTAGTGGTTAGAGGGTGGCAGGTGGCCCAGTGGTTAGGAGGCGTTGGGCCAGTAGCAGCAGGTAGCCCAGTGGACATAGAGGGGTGGCAGGCAGCCTAGGTGGTTGGAGCGTTGGAGCCAGTAACCAGCAGGTAGCCTAGTGGTTTTAGAAGGGAGGCAGAGGTAGCCCTAGTGGTTAGAGGGTGGCGGGTAGCCCTGAGTGGTTGAGAGGGGCGTCCAGGTGGCCCCTAGTGGTTAGGGGGTGGCAGGTAGCCTCGGTGGTTAGAGGCGTCAGGTAGCCTGGTGGTCGGAGAGGGCGGCAGGTAGCCCTGAGTGGTTAGAGGGGTGGCAGGTAGCCTGGTGGAAAGGCAGGTAGCCTGGGGTTTAAGAGGGTGGCAGGTAGCCTGGTGGTTACAGAAGTGTAGCCCTAGTGGTTGAGAAGTGGTTAGAGGAGAGCAGGTAGCCTAGTGGTTAGAGGGTATGATTAGCCTGTGGTTCTTAGAAAGAGGCGACTCAGATAGCCCTGGTGGTTAGAGGGGTGGCAGGTGTAAGTGTGATTAGAGGGGCATCAAGGAGTAGCCTGATGGTTGGGGGTGGCAGGTAGCCTAGTGGTTAGAGAGGGCATCTTGGGCAGCTTCATTGGTTAGAAGAAGGTGCAGGCAGCCTGAGTAGTGGTTGGGCGTCAGGTAGCCCCTGGTGGTTGAGAGGTGTGCAGGTAGCCAGAGTGGTTAGAAGCCAGTTGGGCCAGTAACCAGCAGGTAGCCTAGTGGTTAGAGCGTTGGGCCAGTAACCAGCAGGTAGCCTAGTGGTTAGAGGGGCAGGTAGCCAAGTGGTTAGAGCGTTGGGCC
>NW_027038046.1:0-25006 GCF_034236695.1 Oncorhynchus nerka | reverse complement strand
TATCAGAAGGTGTAGTGTTTAGTGTGCATCAGAAGGTGTAGTGTGTAGTGTGCATCATAAGGTGTAGTGTGTAGTGTGTAGTGTGCATCATGAGGTGTAGTGTGTAGTGTGTAGCAGAAGCTGTAGTGTGTAGTGTGCATCATAAGGTGTAGTGTGTAGTGTGCATCATAAGGTGTAGTGTGTAGTGTGTATCAGAAGGTGTAGTGTGTAGTGTGTAGTGTGTATCAGAAGGTGTAGTGTGTAGTGTGTATCAGAAGGTGTAGTGTGTAGTGTGTAGTGTGTATCAGAAGGTGTAGTGTGTAGTGTGCATCATAAGGTGTAGTGTGTAGTGTGTAGTGTGTATCAGAAGGTGTAGTGTGTAGTGTGTAGTGTGCATCATAAGGTGTAGTGTTTAGTGTGCATCATAAGGTGTAGTGTGTAGTGTGTATCAGAAGGTGTAGTGTGTAGTGTGTAGTGTGTATCAGAAGGTGTAGTGTTTAGTGTACATCATAAGGTGTAGTGTGTAGTGTGTATCAGAAGGTGTAGTGTGTAGTGTGCATCATCAGGTGTAGTGTGTAGTGTGTATCAGAAGGTGTAGTGTGTAGTGTGCAGCAGAAGGTGTAGTGTGTAGTGTGCATCAGAAGGTGTAGTGTGTAGTGTGCATCAGAAGGTGTAGTGTGTAGTGTGCACCAGAAGCTGTAGTGTGTAGTGTGCATCATAAGGTGTAGTGTGTAGTGTGCACCAGAAGGTGTAGTGTGTAGTGTGTAGTGTGCATCAGAAGGTGTAGTGTGTAGTGTGCATCAGCAGGTGTAGTGTGCATCAGAAGGTGTAGTGTGTAGTGTGTAGTGTGTATGTCAGAAGGTGTAGTGTGTAGTGTGTATCCAGAAGGTGTATTGTGTAGTGTGTATCAGAAGGTTTAGTGTGTAGTGTGTATCAGAAGGTGTAGTGTGTATCAGAAGGTGTAGTGTGTATCAGAAGGTGTAGTGTGTATCAGAAGGTGTGTAGTGTGTATCAGAAGGTGTAGTGTGTATCAGAAGGTGTAGTGTGTATCAGAAGGTGTAGTGTGTAGTGTGTATCAGAAGGTGTAGTGTGTAGTGTGTTTCAGAAGGTGTAGTGTGTAGTGTGTATCAGAAGGTGTAGTGTGTAGTGTGTATCAGAAGGTGTAGTGTGTAGTGTGTATCAGAAGGTGTGTAGTGTGTAGTGTGTATCAGAAGGTGTAGTGTGTATCAGAAGGTGTAGTGTTTAGTGTGCATCAGAAGGTGTCGTGTGTAGTGTGTATCAGAAGGTGTGTAGTGTGTAGTGTGTATCAGAAGGTGTCGTGTGTAGTGTGTATCAGAAGGTGTGTAGTGTGTATCAGAAGGTGTAGTGTGTAGTGTGTATCAGAAGGTGTGTAGTGTGTATCAGAAGGTGTAGTGTGTAGTGTGTATCAGAAGGTGTAGTGTGTAGTGTGTAGTGTGTATCAGAAGGTGTAGTGTGTAGTGTGTATCATAAGGTGTAGTGTGTAGTGTGTATCAGAAGGTGTAGTGTGTAGTGTGTGCATCATAAGGTGTAGTGTGTAGTGTGCATCAGAAGGTGTAGTGTGTAGTGTGTAGTGTGCATCATGAGGTGTAGTGTGTAGTGTGTAGCAGAAGCTGTAGTGTGTAGTGTGCATCATAAGGTGTAGTGTGTAGTGTGCATCATAAGGTGTAGTGTGTAGTGTGTATCAGAAGGTGTAGTGTGTAGTGTGTAGTGTGTATCAGAAGGTGTAGTGTGTAGTGTGTATCAGAAGGTGTAGTGTGTAGTGTGTATCAGAAGGTGTAGTGTGTAGTGTGCATCATAAGGTGTAGTGTGTAGTGTGTAGTGTGTATCAGAAGGTGTAGTGTGTAGTGTGTAGTGTGCATCATAAGGTGTAGTGTTTAGTGTGCATCATAAGGTGTAGTGTGTAGTGTGTATCAGAAGGTGTAGGTGTGTGAGTGTGTATCAGAAGGTGTAGTGTTTAGTGTACATCATAAGGTGTAGTGTGTAGTGTGTATCAGAAGGTGTAGTGTGTAGTGTGTAGTGTGCATCATCAGGTGTAGTGTGTAGTGTGTATCAGAAGGTGTGCAGTGTGTAGTGTGCAGCAGAAGGTGTAGTGTGTAGTGTGCATCAGAAGGTGTAGTGTGTAGTGTGCATCAGAAGGTGTAGTGTGTAGTGTGCACCAGAAGCTGTAGTGTGTAGTGTGCATCATAAGGTGTAGTGTGTAGTGTGCACCAGAAGGTGTAGTGTGTAGTGTGTAGTGTGCATCAGAAGGTGTAGTGTGTAGTGTGCATCAGCAGGTGTAGTGTGCATCAGAAGGTGTAGTGTGTAGTGTGTAGTGTGTAGTGTGTATCAGAAGGTGTAGTGTGTAGTGTGTATCAGAAGGTGTATTGTGTAGTGTGTATCAGAAGGTTTAGTGTGTAGTGTGTATCAGAAGGTGTAGTGTGTATCAGAAGGTGTAGTGTGTATCAGAAGGTGTAGTGTGTATCAGAAGGTGTGTAGTGTGTATCAGAAGGTGTAGTGTGTATCAGAAGGTGTAGTGTGTATCAGAAGGTGTAGTGTGTAGTGTGTATCAGAAGGTGTAGTGTGTAGTGTGTTTCAGAAGGTGTAGTGTGTAGTGTGTATCAGAAGGTGTAGTGTGTAGTGTGTATCAGAAGGTGTAGTGTGTAGTGTGTATCAGAAGGTGTGTAGTGTGTAGTGTGTATCAGAAGGTGTAGTGTGTATCAGAAGGTGTAGTGTTTAGTGTGCATCAGAAGGTGTCGTGTGTAGTGTGTATCAGAAGGTGTGTAGTGTGTAGTGTGTATCAGAAGGTGTCGTGTGTAGTGTGTATCAGAAGGTGTGTAGTGTGTATCAGAAGGTGTAGTGTGTAGTGTGTATCAGAAGGTGTGTAGTGTGTATCAGAAGGTGTAGTGTGTAGTGTGTATCAGAAGGTGTAGTGTATAGTGTGCATCAGAAGGTGTCGTGTGTAGTGTGTATCAGAAGGTGTGTAGTGTGTAGTGTGTATCAGAAGGTGTAGTGTGAACTTGTGAAAGTGCTGATCCACAGAACTGAAGGTGCAATTGAAATGAACTGCACAGGTTGTAATGGTACTGGGGTGTTGCTGCTGTGCTGCAGTGTGGAGTGTTTAGGAGAGAGTTGGCAGTGTGACAGGACTGTAGGGCTTCTCAACTGCAGAGGGGTTTATGGGTAATAGTTCCTGCACCAGGTTTAAGTAGGGCTTCTCCACTGCAGAGGGTTTATGGGTAATAGTTCCTGCACCAGGTTTAAGTAGGGCTTCTCCACTGCAGAGGGGTTTATGGGTAATAGTTCCTGCACCAGGTTTAAGTAGGGCTTCTCCACTGCAGAGGGGTTTATGGGTAATAGTTCCTGCACCAGGTTTAAGTAGGGCTTCTCTACGTTCTCTCTGCAGATAATATAAGTTGTTTCTCAGTGAGTTTCAGTTTGTTTGTATGTGTTAACTTCTGAGATCTGTGTGTGTGTGTGTGTGTGTGTGTGTGTGTGTGTGTGTATGTGTGTGTGTGTGTGTGTGTGTGTGTGTCTTCCTGCTCCCAGGTGGTGTACAGATTCTCTAAATGTGTCCCGTTTGTCTGAAAGCAAAGTCTGTGGAAATAGCAGTAGGACTGACACACACGCGCGCACGCACACCTGCCAATGTTTCACCTCTTCAATACCTGTTTCACCTCTTCAATACCTGTTTTCCCTCTTCAATACCTGTTTTCCCTCTTCAATACCTGTTTCACCTCTTCAATACCTGTTTCACCTCTGTTTCACCTCTTCAATGACCTGTTTTCCCTCTTCAATACATGTTTCACCTCTGTTTCACCTCTTCAATACCTGTTTCACCTCTTCAATACCTGTTTCACCTCTTCAATACCTGTTTTCCCTCTTCAATACCTGTTTCACCTCTTCAATACCTGTTTCACCTCTTCAATACCTGTTTTCCCTCTTCAATACCTGTTTCACCTCTTCAATACCTGTTTCACCTCTTCGGGGCGGCAGGGTAGCCTAGTGGTTAGAGCGTTGGACTAGTAACCGGAAGGTTGCAAGTTCAAACCCCCGAGCTGACAAGGTACAAATCTGTTGTTCTGCCCCTGAACAGGCAGTTAACCCGCTGTTCCAAAGTTGGCGGGATGCTAAAGTTGTCGGGATGCTTAAGTTGGCGGGATGCTAAAGTTGGCATGATGCTAAAGTTGGCATGATGCTAAAGTTGGCATGATGCTAAAGTTGGCGGGATGCTAAAGTTGGCATGATGCTAAAGTTGGCATGATGCTAAAGTTGGCGGGATGCTAAAGTTGGCAGGATGCTAAAGTTGGCCGGATGCTAAAGTTGGCATGATGCTAAAGTTGGCCGGATGCTAAAGTTGGCGGGATGCTAAAGTTGGCGGGATGCTAAAGTTGGCGGGATGCTAAAGTTGGCATGATGCTAAAGTTGGCGGGATGCTAAAGTTGGCATGATGCTAAAGTTGGCGGGATGCTAAAGTTGGCATGATGCTAAAGTTGGCCGGATGCTAAAGTTGGCGGATGCTAAGTTGGCATGATGCTAAAGTTGGCGGATACTAAAGTTGGCGGGATGCTAAAGTTGGCGGGATGCTAAAGTTGGCGGGATGCTAAAGTTGGCATGATGCTAAAGTTGGCGGGATGCTAAAGTTGGCATGATGCTAAAGTTGGCGGGATGCTAAAGTTGGCATGATGCTAAAGTTGGCCGGATGCTAAAGTTGGCATAATGCTAAAGTTGGCCGGATGCTAAAGTTGGCATGATGCTAAAGTTGGCATGATGCTAAAGTTGGCCGGATGCTAAAGTTGGCGGGAGGCTAAAGTTGGCGGGATGCCAAAGTTGGCGGGATGCTTAAGTTGGCGGGATGCTAAAGTTGGCAGGATGCTAAAGTTGGAAGGATGCTAAAGTTGTCGAGATGCTAAAGTTGGCAGGAAGCTAAAGTTGGAAGGATGCTAAAGTTGGCTGGATGCTGAAGTTGGCGGGATGCTTAAGTTGGCGGGATGCTAAAGTTGTCAGGATGCTAAAGTTGGCTGGATGCTAAAGTTGGCTGGATTCTGAAGTTGGCTGGATGCCAAAGTTGGCATGATGCCAAAGTTGTCGGGATGCTTAAGTTGGCGGGATGCTAAAGTTGGCAGGATGCTAAAGTTGGAAGGATGCTAAAGTTGTCGAGATGCTAAAGTTGGCAGGATGCTAAAGTTGGAAGGATGCTAAAGTTGGCGAGATGCTAAAGTTGGCGGGATGCTGAAGTTGGCGGGATGCTTAAGTTGGCGGGATGCTAAAGTTGTCAGGATGCTAAAGTTGGCTGGATGCTAAAATTGGCGGGATGCTGAAGTTGGCTGGATGCTAAAGTTGGCGGGATGCTAAAGTTGGCTGGATGCTAGAAGTTGGCTGGATGCTAAAGTTGGAGGGATGCTAAAGTTGGCAAGATGCTAAAGTTGGCGGATGCTAAGAGTTGGCGGAATGCTAAAGTTGGAAAGAAGGCTAAAGTTGGCGGGATGCTAAAGTTGGAAGGATGCTAAAGTTGTCGAGATGCTAAAATTGTAAAGATAAATTGTTGAGATACTTAAGATTGGCAGAGATACTAAAAATTGTCAAAAATACTAAATTGGCTACAGATGCTAAAGATTGGCGAGATGCTGGAAAGATGCTAAGAGATTGTCGAGATGCTAAAGATTGGCGAGATGCTAAAGATTGTGAGATACTAAGTTGATGCTAAGTTGTCAAGAAATACTAAAGTTGGCTGGATTCTAAGAGATTGGCGGGATGCTAAGAGTTGGCTGGATGCTAAGTTGGCTGGATACTAGAATTTGGCAAGATGCTAAAGTTGGCTGGATACTAAAGTTGGCTGGGATTCTAAAGTTGGAAAGATGCTAATTTGGCGGGATGCTAAAGTTGGCGGGATGCTGAAGTTGGCTGGATGCTAAAGTTGGTGTGATACTGAGTTGGCTGGTGCTAAAGAGGTTGGCTGAGATGCTAAGTTGGCTGGATGCTAAATTTGGCGGGATGCTAAATTGGCAAGATGCTAAAAGTTGATGCTAAAGTTGGCGGAATACTAAAGTTTGGAAAAAAGGCTGAAGTTGGCTGGATACTAAAGTTGGCGTGATGCTGAAGTTGGCTGGATACTAGGTTGGCTGGATGCTAAAGTTGGCTGGATGCTAAGTTGGCCAGATGCTAAAGTTGGCAGGATGCTAAAGTTGGCATGATGCTAAAGTTGGCATGATGCTAAAGTTGGCATGATGCTAAAGTTGGCGGAGTTAGCATGATGCTAAGTTGAAGGATGCTAAAGTTGGCATGATGCTAAAGATTGGGGATGCTTAGATTGGCGAGATGCTAAAGTTAGAGATACTAAGTTGGCGGATGCTAAGTTGGCATGATGCTAAAGTTGGCGAGATGCTAAATTGTGAGATGCTAAGTTGCAGATACTAAAGTTGGCATGATGCTAAAGATTGTGAGATGCTAAGTGGCATGATGCTAAAGTTGCGGAATGCTAAAGATTGGCATAATACTAAAAGTTAACCGAGATACTAAAAAATTGGCATGATACTAAATAGCATGATATGTCACTAAAAGATGGCGGATACTAAATTGGCATGATGCTAAGTTGGCTTGAGATACTAAAGGTGAGATACTAAGGGTGTGAGATACTAGAGATTGTGAGATACTAAAAATTTAGCATGATGCTAAAATTGGCGGAATGCTAAAGTTGGCATGATGCTAAAGATTGTGAGATACTAAAGTTGGCATGATACTAAGTTGGCCGGATGCTAAAGTTGGCATAATACTACAAAAATTGGCCGGATGCTAAAGTTAGCATGATGCTAAGTTGGCATGATGCTAAAGTTGGCCGGATGCTAAAGTTGGCGGGAGGCTAAGTTGTGCGGGATGCCAAAGTTGCGGGATGTTGGCGGGATGCTAAGAGTTGGCAGGATGCTAAAGTTGGAAGGATGCTAAAGTTGTCGAATGCTAAAGTTGGCAGGAAGCTAAAGTTGGAAGGATACTAAGAGTTGGCTGGATGCTGAAGTTGAGGCGGGATGCTTAAGTTGGCGGGATGCTAAATTTGTCAGGATGCTAAAGTTGGCACAGATGCTAAGTTGGCTGGATTCTGAGGTGGCTGGATGCCAAGTTGGCATGATGCCAAAGTTGTCGGGATACTTAAGTTGAGCGGGATACTAAAGTTGTAGAGATGCTAAAGTTGGAAGGATGCTAAAGTTGTCGAGATGCTAAAGTTGGCAGGATGCTAAAGTTGGAAGGATGCTAAAGTTGGCGAGATGCTAAAGTTGGCGGGATGCTGAAGTTGGCGGGATACTTAAGTTTGGCGAGGATACTAAAGTTGTCAGGATGCTAAAGTTGGCTGGATGCTAAAATTGGCGGGATGCTGAAGTTGGCTGGATGCTAAAGTTGGCGGGGATACTAAAGGTGGCTGGATGCTAGAAGTTGGCTGGATGCTAAAGTTGGAGAGGATGCTAAAGTTGGCAAGATGCTAAGTTGGCGGATGCTAAAGTTGGCATGATACTAAAGTTGGAAGGATGCTAAAGTTGGCATGATGCTAAAGTTGTCGGGATGTAAGTTGGCGGGATGCTAAAGTTGGCAGGATGCTAAAGTTGGCCGGATGCTAAAGTTGGCATGATGCTAAAGTTGGCCGGATGCTAAAGTTGGCGGGATGCTAATGTTGGCGGGATGCTAAAGTTGGCGGGATGCTAAAGTTGGAAGGATGCTAAAGTTGTCGAGATGCTAAAGTTGGCGAGATGCTGAAGTTGGCGGGATGCTTAAGTTGGCGGGATGCTAAAGTTGTCAGAATGCTAAAGTTGGCTGGATGCTAAAGTTGGCGGGATGCTAAAGTTGGAAGGATGCTAAAGTTGTCGAGATGCTAAAGTTGGCGAGATGCTGAAGTTGGCGGGATGCTTAAGTTGGCGGGATGCTAAAGTTGTCAGAATGCTAAAGTTGGCTGGATGCTAAAGTTGGCGGGATGCTAAAGTTGGCTGGATGCTAGAGTTGGCTGGATGCTAAATTTGGCTGGATGCTAAAGTTGGCTGGATGCTAAAGTTGGTGGGATGCTAAAGTTGGAAGGGTGCTAAATTTGGCGGGATGCTAAAGTTGGCGGGATGCTGAAGTTGGCTGGATGCTAAAGTTGGTGTGATGCTGAAGTTGGCTGGATGCTAGAGTTGGCTGGATGCTAAAGTTGGCTGGATGCTAAATTTGGCGGGATGCTAAAGTTGGCAAGATGCTAAAGTTGGCCGGATGCTAAAGTTGGCGGAATGCTAAAGTTGGAAAGAAGGCTGAAGTTGGCTGGATGCTAAAGTTGGCGTGATGCTGAAGTTGGCTGGATGCTAGAGTTGGCTGGATGCTAAAGTTGGCTGGATGCTAAAGTTGGCCAGATGCTAAAGTTGGCATGATGCTAAAGTTGGCGGGATGCTAAAGTTGGCATGATGCTGAAGTTGGCTGGATGCTAGAGTTGGCTGGATGCTAAAGATTGGCTGGATGCTAAAGTTGGCCAGATGCTAAAGTTGGCAGGATGCTAAAGTTGGCATGATGCTAAAGTTGGCATGATGCTAAAGTTGGCATGATGCTAAAGTTGGTGGGATGCTAAAGATTGGCATGATGCTAAAGTTGAAGAGATACTAAAGTTGGCATGATGCTAAAGTTGTCAGGATGCTTAAGTTGGCGGGATGCTAAAGTTGGCAGGATGCTAAAGTTATTTGGATACTAAAGTTGGCATGATGCTAAAAGTTGGCGGATGCTAAAGTTGGCGGGATGCTAATATTGGCGGGATGCTAAACTTGGCGGGATGCTAAAGATTTGGCGGGATACTAAAGTTGGCATGATGCTAAAGATTGGCGGATGCTAAAGTTGGCATAATGCTAAAGTTGGCCGGATGCTAAAGTTGGCATGATGCTAAAGTTGGCATGATACTAAAGATTGGCCAGATGCTAAAGTTGGCATGATGCTAAAGTTGGCGATGCTAAGTTGGCGGGATGCTAAAGTTGGCGAGATGCTAAAGTTGGCGGGATGCTAAAGATTGGCATGATGCTAAAGTTGGCGGATGCTAAAGTTGGCATGATGCTAAAGTTGGCGGATACTAAAGTTGGCATGATGCTAAAGTTGGCGGATGCTAAAGTTGGCATAATACTAAAATTGGCGGATGCTAAAGATTGGCATGATGCTAAAGATTGGCATGATACTAAAGTTGGCGGATACTAAAGTTGGCGGAGGCTAAAGTTGGTGGATGCCAAAGTTGGCGGGATGCTTAAGTTGCGGGATGCTAAGTTGGCAGGATGCTAAAGTTGGAAGGATGCTAAAGTTGTCGAGATGCTAAAGTTGGCAGGAAGCTAAAGTTGGAAGGATGCTAAGTTGGCTGGATGCTGAGAGTTGGCAGGATGCTTAAGTTGGCAGGGATGCTAAAGTTGTCAGGATGCTAAAGTTGGCTGGATGCTAAAGTTGGCTGGATTCTGAAGTTGGCTGGATGCCAAAGTTGGCATGATGCAAAAGTTGTCGGGATGCTTAAGTTGGCGGGATGCTAAAGTTGGCAGGATGCTAAAGTTGGAAGGATGCTAAAGTTGTCGAGATGCTAAAGTTGGCAGGATGCTAAAGTTGGAAGGATGCTAAAGTTGGCGAGATGCTAAAGTTGGCGGAGATGCTGAAGTTGTGGGATGCTTAGTTGGTGGGATGCTAAAGTTGTCAGGATGCTAAAGTTGGCTGGATGCTAAAATTGGCCCAGGGATGCTGAAGTTGGCTGGATACTAAAGTTGGCGGGATGCTAAGTTGGCTGGATGCTAGAGTTGGCTGGATGCTAAAGTTGGAGGGATGCTAAAGTTGGCAAGATGCTAAGTTGGCGGATGCTAAAGTTGGCATGATGCTAAAGTTGGAAGGATGCTAAGTTGGCATGATGCTAAAGTTGTCGGGATGCTTAAGTTGGCGGGATGCTAAAGTTGGCAGGATGCTAAAGTTGGCGGATGCTAAAGTTGGCATGATGCTAAAGTTACCGGATGCTAAAGTTGGCGGGATGCTAATGTTGGCGTGGATGCTAAAGTTGGCGGGATGCTAAAGTTGCGGGATGCTAAGTTGGCATGATGCTGAGTGGCCGGATGCTAAAGTTGGCATAATGCTAAAAGTTGGCGGATGCTAAAGTTGGCATGATGCTAAAGTTGGCCGGATGCTAAAGTAGGCGGGAGGCTAAAGTTGGCGGGATGCCAAAGTTGGCGGGATGCTAAAGTTGGCCGGATGCTAAAGTTGGCAGGATGCTAAAGTTGGCATGATGCTAAAGTTGGCATGATGCTAAAGTTGGCATGATGCTAAAGTTGGCGGGATGCTAAAGTTGGCATGATGCTAAAGTTGAAGGATGCTAAAGTTGGCATGATGCTAAAGTTGTCGGGATGCTTAAGTTGCGGGATGCTAAAGTTGGCAGGATGCTAAAGTTGGCGGATGCTAAAGTTGGTGATGCTAAAGTTGGCGGATGCTAAAGTTGGCGGGATGCTAATGTTGGCGGGATGCTAAACTTGGCGGGATGCTAAAGTTGGCGGGATGCTAAAGTTGGCATGATGCTAAAGTTGGCGGATGCTAAAGTTGGCATAATGCAAAGTTGGCCGGATGCTAAAGTTGGCATGATGCTAAAGTTGGCATGATGCTAAAGTTGGCCGGATGCTAAAGTTGGCATGATGCTAAAGTTGGCCGGATGCTAAGAGATTGGCGGGATGCTAAAGTTGGCGGATGCTAAAGTTGGCGGGATGCTAAAGTTGGCATGATGCTAAAGTTGGCGGGATGCTAAAGTTGGCATGATGCTAAAGATTGGCGGGATGCTAAAGTTGGCATGATGCTAAAAGTTGGCCGGATACTAGTTGGCATAATGCTAAAGTTGGCGGATGCTAAAAGTTGGCATGATGCTAAAGTTGGCATGATGCTAAAGTTGGCGGATGCTAAAGTTGGCGGAGGCTAAAAGTTGGCGGATGCCAAAGTTGGCGGGATGCTTAAGTTGGCGGGATGCTAAAGTTGGCAGGATGCTAAGTTGGAAGGATGCTAAAGTTGTCGAGATGCTAAAGTTGGCAGGAAGCTAAAGTTGGAAGGATGCTAAAGTTGGCTGGATGCTGAAGTTGGCGGGATGCTTAAGTTGGCGGGATGCTAAAGTTGTCAGGATGCTAAAGTTGGCTGGATGCTAAAGTTGGCTGGATTCTGAAGTTGGCTGGATGCCAAAGTTGGCATGATGCCAAAGTTGTCGGGATGCTTAAGTTGGCGGGATGCTAAAGTTGGCAGGATGCTAAAGTTGGAAGGATGCTAAAGTTGTCGAGATGCTAAAGTTGGCAGGATGCTAAAGTTGGAAGGATGCTAAAGTTGGCGAGATGCTAAAGTTGGCGGGATGCTGAAGTTGGCGGGATGCTTAAGTTGGCGGGATGCTAAAGTTGTCAGGATGCTAAAGTTGGCTGGATGCTAAAATTGGCGGGATGCTGAAGTTGGCTGGATGCTAAAGTTGGCGGGATGCTAAAGTTGGCTGGATGCTAGAGTTGGCTGGATGCTAAAGTTGGAGGGATGCTAAAGTTGGCAAGATGCTAAAGTTGGCCGGATGCTAAAGTTGGCATGATGCTAAAGTTGGAAGGATGCTAAAGTTGGCATGATGCTAAAGTTGTCGGGATGCTTAAGTTGGCGGGATGCTAAAGTTGGCAGGATGCTAAAGTTGGCCGGATGCTAAAGTTGGCATGATGCTAAAGAGTTGGCGGATGCTAAGTTGGCGGGATGCTAATGTTGGCGGGATGCTAAAGTTGGCGGGATGCTAAAGTTGGCGGGATGCTAAAGTTGGCATGATGCTAAAGTTGGCCGGATGCTAAAGTTGGCATAATGCTAAAGTTGGCCGGATGCTAAAGTTGGCATGATGCTAAAGTTGGCCGGATGCTAAAGTAGGCGGGAGGCTAAAGTTGGCGGGATGCCAAAGTTGGCGGGATGCTAAAGTTGGAAGGATGCTAAAGTTGGCGAGATGCTAAAGTTGGCGGGATGCTGAAGTTGGCGGGATGCTTAAATTGGCGGGATGCTAAAGTTGTCAGGATGCTCAAGTTGGCTGGATGCTAAAGTTGGCTGGATTCTGAAGTTGGCATGATGCCAAAGTTGTCGGGATGCTTAAGTTGGTGGGATGCTAAAGTTGGCAGGATGCTAAAGTTGGAAGGATGCTAAAGTTGTCGAGATGCTAAAGTTGGCAGGATGCTAAAGTTGGAAGGATGCTGAAGTTGGCGGGATGCTTAAGTTGGCGGGATGCTAAAGTTGTCAGGATGCTAAAGTTGGCGGGATGCTAAAGTTGGCTGGATTCTGAAGTTGGCTGGATGCTAAAGTTGGCGGGATGCTAAAGTTGGCTGGATGCTAAAGTTGACTGGATGCTAAAGTTGGCTGGATTCTGAAGTTGGCTGGATGCTAAAGTTGGCTGGATGCTAAAATTGGCGGGATGCTGAAGTTGGCTGGATGCTAAAGTTGGCGGGATGCTAAAGTTGGCTGGATGCTAAAGTTGGCTGGATTCTGAAGTTGGCTGGATGCTAAAGTTGGCGGGATGCTAAAGTTGGCTGGATGCTAGAGTTGGCTGGATGCTAAATTTGGCTGGATGCTAAAGTTGGCTGGATGCTAAAGTTGGTGGGATGCTAAAGTTGGAAGGGTGCTAAATTTGGCTGGATGCTAAAGTTGGCTGGATTCTGAAGTTGGCTGGATGCTAAAGTTGGCTGGATGCTAAAGTTGGCTGGATGCTAAATTTGGCAGGATGCTAAAGTTGGCCGGATGCTAAAGTTGGCGGGAGGCTGAAGTTGGCTGGATGCTAAAGTTGGCGTGATGCTGAAGTTGGCTGGATGCTAGAGTTGGCTGGATGCTAAAGTTGGCTGGATGCTAAATTTGGCCAGATGCTAAAGTTGGCAGGATGCTAAAGTTGGCATGATGCTAAAGTTGGCATGATGCTAAAGTTGGCGGGATGCTAAAGTTGGCATGATGCTAAAGTTGGCATGATGCTAAAGTTGGAAGGATGCTAAAGTTGGCATGATGCTAAAGTTGTCGGGATGCTTAAGTTGGCGGGATGCTAAAGTTGGCAGGATGCTAAAGTTGGCCGGATGCTAAAGTTGGCATGATGCTAAAGTTGGCCGGATGCCAAAGTTGGCGGATGCTAATGTTGGCGGATGCTAAAGTTGGCGGGATGCTAAAGTTGGCGGGATGCTAAAGTTGGCATGATGCTAAAGTTGGCCGGATGCTAAAGTTGGCATAATGCTAAAGTTGGCCGGATGCTAAAGTTGGCATGATGCTAAAGTTGGCATGATGCTAAAGTTATCGGATGCCAAAGTTGGCGGAGGCTAAAGTTGGCGGATGCCAAAGTTGGCGGATGCTAAAGTTGGAAGGATGCTAAAGTTGGCGAGATGCTAAAGTTGGCGGATGCTGAAGTTGGCGGATGCTTAAATTGGCGGATGCTAAAGTTGTCAGGATGCTCAAGTTGGCTGGATGCTAAAGTTGGCTGGATTCTGAAGTTGGCTGGATGCCAAAGTTGGCATGATGCCAAAGTTGTCGGATGCTTAAGTTGGCGGATGCTAAAGTTGGCAGGATGCTAAAGTTGGAAGGATGCTAAAGTTGTTTAGATGCTAAAGTTGGCAGGATGCTAAAGTTGGAAGGATGCTAAAGTTGGCGAGATGCTAAAGTTGGCGGGATGCTGAAGTTGGCGGGATGCTTAAGTTGGCGGGATGCTGTGCTGTCAGGATGCTAAAGTTGGCTGGATGCTAAAGTTGGCTGATTCTGAAGTTGGCTGATGCTAAAGTTACGGGATGCTAAAGTTGGCTGGATGCTAAAGTTGACTGGATGCTAAAGTTGGCTGGATTCTCAGTTGGCTGGATGCTAAAGTTGGTGGATGCTAAAGTTGGCTGGATGCCAAAATTGGCGGGATGCTGAAGTTGGCTGGATGCTAAAGTTGGCGGGATGCTAAAGTTGGCTGATGCTAAAGTTGGCTGGATTCTGAAGTTGGTGATGCTAAAGTTGGAAGGGTGCTAAATTTGGCGGGATGCTAAAGTTGGCGGATGCTGAAGTTGGCTGGATGCTGTTGCGTGGATGCTAAAGTTGGCAAGATGCTAAAGTTGGCCGGATGCCAGAGTTGGCTGGATGCTAAAGTTGGCTGGATGCTAAAGTTGGCGGAATGCTAAAGTTGGAAAGAAGGCTGAAGTTGGCTGGATGCTAAAGTTGGCATGATGCTGAAGTTGGCTGGATAGAGTTGGCTGGATGCTAAAGTTGGTCTGGATGCTAAATTTGGCAGGATGCTAAAGTTGGCAGGATGCTAAAGTTGGCATGATGCTAAAGTTGGCATGATGCTAAAGTTGGCGGATGCTAAAGTTGGCATGATGCTAAAGTTGGCATGATGCTAAAGTTGAAGGATGCTAGAGTTGGCTGGATGCTAAAGTTGGCTGGATGCTAAATTTGGCAGGATGCTAATGTTGGCAGGATGCTAAAAAGTTGGCAGGATGCTAAAGTTGGCGGATGCTAAAGTTGGCAAGATGCTAAAGTTGGCCGGATGCTAAAGTTGGCGGAATGCTAAAGTTGGAAAGAAGGCTGAAGTTGGCTGGATGCTAAAGTTGGCATGATGCTGAAGTTGGCTGGATGCTAGAGTTGGCTGGATGCTAAAGTTGGCTGGATGCTAAATTTGGCAGGATGCTAAAGTTGGCAGGATGCTAAAGTTGGCATGATGCTTAAATTGGCGGGATGCTAAAGTTGTCAGGATGCTCAAGTTGGCTGGATGCTAAAGTTGGCTGGATTCTGAAGTTGGCTGGATGCCAAAGTTGGCATGATGCCAAAGTTGTCGGGATGCTTAAGTTGGCGGATGCTAAAGTTGGCAGGATGCTAAAGTTGGAAGGATGCTAAAGTTGTCGAGATGCTAAAGTTGGCAGGATGCTAAAGTTGGAAGGATGCTAAAGTTGGCGAGATGCTAAAGTTGGCGGGATGCTTAAGTTGGCGGATGCTAAAGTTGGAAGGATGCTAAAGTTGGCGAGATGCTAAAGTTGGCGGGATGCTTAAGTTGAAGCGGATGCTAAAGTTGTCAGGATGCTAAAGTTGGCTGGATGCTAAAGTTGGCTGGATTCTGAAGTTGGCTGGATGCTAAAGTTGGCGGGATGCTAAAGTTGGCTGGATGCTAAAGTTGACTGGATGCTAAAGTTGGCTGGATTCTGAAGTTGGCTGGATGCTAAAGTTGGCGGATGCTAAAGTTGGCTGGATGCTAAAATTGGCGGGATGCTGAAGTTGGCTGGATGCTAAAGTTGGCGGATGCTAAAGTTGGCTGGATGCTAAAGTTGGCTGGATTCTGAAGTTGGTGGGATGCTAAAGTTGGAAGGGTGCTAAATTTGGCGGATGCTAAAGTTGGCGGGATGCTGAATTGGCTGGATGCTAAAGTTGGCGGATGCTAAAGTTGGCAAGATGCCAGTTGGCCGGATGCTAAAGTTGGCGGAATGCTAAAGTTGGAAAGAAGGCTGAAGTTGGCTGGATGCTAAAGTTGGCGTGATGCTGAAGTTGGCTGGATGCTAGAGTTGGCTGGATGCTAAAGTTGGCTGGATGCTAAATTTGGCAGGATGCTAATGTTGGCGGGATGCTAAAGTTGGCAGGATGCTAAAGTTGGCGGGATGCTAAAGTTGGCAAGATGCTAAAGTTGGCCGGATGCTAAAGTTGGCGGAATGCTAAAGTTGGAAAGAAGGCTGAAGTTGGCTGGATGCTAAAGTTGGCATGATGCTGAAGTTGGCTGGATGCTAGAGTTGGCTGGATGCTAAAGTTGGCTGGATGCTAAATTTGGCAGGATGCTAAAGTTGGCAGGATGCTAAAGTTGGCATGATGCTAAAGTTGGCATGATGCTAAAGTTGGCGGGATGCTAAAGTTGGCATGATGCTAAAGTTGGCATGATGCTAAAGTTGGAAGGATGCTAAAGTTGGCATGATGCTAAAGTTGTCGGGATGCTTAAGTTGGCGGATGCTAAAGCTGGCAGGATGCTGTTACCGGATGCTAAAGTTGGCATGATGCTAAAGTTGGCCGGATGCTAAAGTTACGGATGCTGCTGGCGGATGCTAAAGTTGGCGGATGCTAAAGTTGGCATGATGCTAAAGTTGGCGGTATGCTAAAGTTGGCGGATGCTAAAGTTGGCATGATGCTAAAGTTGGCCGGATGCTAAAGTTGGCATAATGCTAAAGTTACCGGATGCTAAAGTTGGCATGATGCTAAAGTTGGCATGATGCTAAAGTTGGCCGGATGCTAAAGTTGGCGGGAGGCTAAAGCTGGCGGGATGCCAAAGTTGGCAGGATGCTAAAGTTGGAAGGATGCTAAAGTTGGCGGATGCTGAAGTTGGCTGGATGCTAAAGTTGGCGGATGCTAAAGTTGGCAAGATGCTGTTGGCCGGATGCTAAAGTTGGCGGAATGCTAAAGTTGGAAAGAAGGCTGAAGTTGGCTGATGCTAAAGTTGGCGTGATGCTGAAGTTGGCTGGAGCTAGAGTTGGCTGATGCTAAAGTTGGCTGGATGCTAAATTTGGCAGGATGCTAATGTTGGCGGATGCTAAAGTTGGCAGGATGCTAAAGTTGGCGGGATGCTAAAGCTGGCAAGATGCTAAAGTTGGCCGGATGCTAAAGTTGGAAGTGAATGCTAAAGTTGGAAAGAAGGCCAGTTGGCTGGATGCTAAAGTTGGCGTGATGCTGAAGTTGGCTGGATGCTAGAGTTGGCTGGATGCTAAAGTTGGCTGGATGCTAAATTTGGCAGGATGCTAAAGTTGGCAGGATGCTAAAGTTGGCATGATGCTAAAGTTGGCATGATGCTAAAGTTGGCATGATGCTAAAGTTGGCGGGATGCTAAAGTTGGAAAGAAGGCTGAAGTTGGCTGGATGCTGTTGGCGTGATGCTGAAGTTGGCTGGATGCTAGAGTTGGCTGGATGCTAAAGTTGGCTGGATGCTAAATTTGGCAGGATGCTAAAGCTGGCAGGATGCTAAAGTTGGCATGATGCTAAAGTTGGCATGATGCTAAAGTTGGCGTGGATGCCAAAGTTGGCATGATGCTAAAGTTGGCATGATGCTAAAGTTGGAAGGATGCTAAAGTTGGCATGATGCTAAAGTTGTCGGATGCCGGGTTGGCGGGATGCCAAAGTTGGCAGGATGCTAAAGTTGGCCGGATGCTAAAGTTGGCATGATGCTAAAGTTGGCCGGATGCTAAAGTTGGCGGATGCTAAAGTTGGCGGGATGCTAAAGTTGGCGGATGCTAAAGTTGGCATGATGCCAAAGTTGGCGGTATGCCAAAGTTGGCATGATGCTAAAGTTGGCGTGGATGCTAAAGTTGGCATGATGCTAAAGTTGGCCGGATGCTAAAGTTGGCATAATGCCAGTTGGCCGGATGCAAAGTTGGCATGATGCTAAAGTTGGCATGATGCTAAAGTTGACCGGATGCTAAAGTTGGCGGGAGGCTAAAGCTGGCGGATGCCAAAGTTGGCAGGATGCTAAAGTTGGAAGGATGCTAAAGTTGGCGGATGCTGAAGTTGGCTGGATGCTAAAGTTGGCGGATGCCAAAGTTGGCAAGATGCTAAAGTTGGCCGGATGCTAAAGTTGGCGGAATGCTGAAGTTGGCGGGATGCTTGCTGGCGGGATGCTAAAGTTGTCAGGATGCTAAAGTTGGCTGGATGCTAAAGTTGGCTGGATTCTGAAGTTGGCTGATGCTGTTGGCGGATGCTAAAGTTGGCTGGAAGTTGGCTGGATGCCAAAGTTGGCGGGATGCTAAAGTTGGCTGGATGCTAAAATTGGCTGGATGCTGAAGTTGGCTGGATGCTAAAGTTGGTGGGATGCTAAAGTTGGCTGGATGCTAGAGTTGGCTGGATGCTAAATTTGGCTGGATGCTAAAGTTGGCTGGATGCTAAAGTTGGTGGGATAAAGTTGGAAGGGTGCTAAATTTGGCGGATGCTAAAGTTGGCGGGATGCTGAAGTTGGCTGGATGCTAAAGTTGGCGTGATGCTGAAGTTGGCTGGATGCTAGAGTTGGCTGGATGCTAAATTTGGCAGGATGCTAATGTTGGCGGATGCCAAAGTTGGCAGGATGCCAAAGTTGGCGGATGCTAAAGTTGGCAAGATGCTAAAGTTGGCCGGATGCTAAAGTTGGCGAATGCTAAAGTTGGAAAGAAGGCTAAAGCTGGCAGGATGCTAAAGTTGGAAGGATGCTAAAGTTGTCGAGATGCTAAAGTTGGCAGGATGCTAAAGTTGGAAGGATGCTAAAGTTGGCGAGATGCTAAAGTTGGCGGATGCTGAAGTTGGCGGATGCTTGGTTGGCGGATGCTAAAGTTGTCAGGATGCTAAAGTTGGCTGATGCTAAAGTTGGCTGGATTCTGAAGTTGGCTGGATGCTAAAGTTGGCGTGATGCTAAAGTTGGCTGGATTCTAAAGTTGGAAGGATGCTAAAGTTGGCGAGATGCTGAAGTTGGCGGATGCTGAAGTTGGCTGGATGCTAAAGTTGGCGGATGCTAAAGTTGGCTGGATGCTAGAGTTGGCTGGTTGCTAAATTTGGCTGATGCTAAAGTTGGCTGGATGCTAAAGTTGGTGGGATGCTAAAGTTGGAAGGGTGCAAATTTGCATGGGATGCTAAAGTTGGCGTGGATGCTAAATTTGGCAGGATGTTAATGTTGGCGGATGCTGTTGGCAGGATGCCAAAGCTGGCGTGGATGCCAGTTGGCAAGATGCTAAAGTTGGCCGGATGCTAAAGTTAAGTGAATGCTAAAGTTGGAAAGAAGGCTGAAGTTGGCTGGATGCTAAAGTTGGCGTGATGCTGAAGTTGGCTGATGCTAGAGTTGGCTGGATGCTAAAGTTGGCTGGATGCTAAATTTGGCAGGATGCTAAAGTTGGCAGGATGCTAAAGTTGGCATGATGCTAAAGCTGGCATGATGCTAAAGTTGGCATGATGCCAAAGTTGGCGTGGATGCTAAAGTTGTCGGGATGCTTGTTGGCGGATGCTAAAGTTGGCAGGATGCTAAAGTTGGCCGGATGCTAAAGTTGGCATGATGCTAAAGCTGACCGGATGCCAGTTGGCGGATGCTAAAGTTGGCGGATGCTAAAGTTGGCGTGGATGCTAAAGTTGGCATGATGCTAAAGTTGGCGGATGCTAAAGCTGGCATGATGCTAAAGTTGGTCGGATGCCAAAGTTGGCATAATGCCAAAGTTGGCCGGATGCAAAGTTGGCATAATGCTAAAGTTGGCATGATGCTAAAGTTGGCCGGATGCTAAAGTTGGCGGAGGCTAAAGTTGGCGGATGCCAAAGTTGGCGGATGCTAAAGTTGAAGGATGCTAAAGTTGTTTAGATGCTAAAGTTGGCAGGATGCTAAAGTTGGAAGGATGCTAAAGTTGGCGAGATGCTAAAGTTGGCGGATGCTGAAGTTGGCGGGATGCTTAAGTTGGCGGATGCTAAAGTTGTCAGGATGCCTGTTGGCTGGATGCTAAAGTTGGCTGGATTCTGAAGTTGGCTGGATGCCAAAGTTGGCATGATGCCGGATGCTTGTCGGGATGCTTAAGTTGGCGGATGCTAAAGTTGGCAGGATAAAGTTGGCAGGATGCCAAAGTTGGAAGGATGCTAAAGTTGGCTAGATGCCAAAGTTGGCGGATGCTGAAGTTGGCGGATGCAGTTGGCAGGATGCCGTTGGCGGTATGCTAAAGTAGGCTGGATGCTGTAGTTGGCTGGATGCTAAAGTTGGCTGGATTCTGAAGTTGGCTGGATGCTAAAGTTACGGGATGCTAAAGTTGGCTGGATGCTAAAATTGGCGGGATGCTGAAGTTGGCTGATGCTAAAGTTGGCGGGATGCTAAATTTGGAAGGGTGCTAATTTGGCGGATGCTAAAGTTACGGGATGCTGAAGTTGGCTGGATGCTAAAGTTGGCGGATGCTGAAGTTGGCTGGATGCTAGAGTTGGCTGGATGCTAAAGTGCTGGCTGGATGCTAAATTTGGCAGGATGCTAATGTTGGCGGATGCTAAAGTTGGCAGGATGCTAAAGTTGGCGGATGCTAAAGTTGGCAAGATGCTAAAGTTGGCCGGATGCTAAAGTTGGCGGAATGCTAAAGTTGGAAAGAAGGCTAAAGTTGGCAGGATACTAAAGTTGGTGAAAAAACGTCTTGGTTTGAAAGGTGATGTAGAGACAGACTGTAGTACAAATGGAACACTATTCCCTATTCCGTACATATGGGCCGTTTCAATAGTAGTGCACTATATAGGAAATAGGGCCCTGCTCAATAGTAGTGCACTATATAGAAATAGGCCATTCTCAATAGTAGTGCACTATATAGGAAATAGGGCCCTTCTCAATAGTAGTGCACTATATAGGAAATAGGGCCTTCTCAATAGTAGTGCATCGGGTGCCACTTGGGAGGTGTCGTTGGCAGCAAATTGGTCCAATTAACACCTGCTCTCCTGTCTATGAATACTGTCAGAGGAACTGCCCACCACTGGGTCTGTGGACTGGTGGGGGGGACAGGCCATGTCCTTCTCTCATTCTATCTGTCTGTGTCTGAGGCTCTTTCTGCTCCTACACACACACACACACACACACACACACACACACACACACACAGAGACGTACTACAAAATACACACACAGAGACACACACATAGAGACACACACACAGAGACACACACACACTCACACACATAGAGACACACACATAGAGACAGAGACAGACACACACATAGAAACACACACACACACTCACTGAGACACACACACACACTTCTCTCCTGTTGTGTTGTTTCCGATCTCCTCCCATCCTCACTCCCCTAGCTGGAAAGGAATAACTGTGGATAAGAGACAGAGGGAGGGAGGGAGGGAGGGAGGGAGGAAGAGAGAGGGAGAGAGAGAGGGGAGAGGGAGGGAGAGAGAGGGAAGAGGGGAAGAGAGAGGGAGAGAGAGAGGGAGGGAGGGAGGGAGGAGGGGGAATAGGGAAGGAGATAGAGAGGGAAGAGGGAGGGATAGAGAGAGAGAGAGGAGGAGGAAGGAATAGGGAATAGGGAAGGAGAGATAGAGGGAATAGGGGAGAGAGAGAGGAAGAGAGAGAGGGAGGGAAGAGAGAGGGAGAGAGAGAGAGGGAAGAGGGAGGGAGAGAGACTTTTTGTATGATATATTTCACTTGCTTTGACAATGTAAACATATGTTTCCCATGCCAATAAAGCCCTTTGAATGTAGTTAAGTAATCGACACCCTCCTCTGATAGTAAAACCCAGCTCCTTTGAACTTTGTGTACCTCTGTTCCCTGAGTGAAGGAGAGAGAGAGAGAGAGAGAGAGAGACAGAGAGAGAGAGGAGAGAGAGCCTCTCCTCACTCACACATATCAACAACAGAGGATGGTTTGATTACAGAGGAGAGGCTGAGTGACTACAGGGGAGAGGCTGAGTGACTACAGGAGAGGCTGAGTGACTACAGAGGAGAGTCTGAGTGACTACAGAGAGACTGAGTGACAACAGAGTAGAGGCTGAGTGACTACAGAGGAGAGACTGAGTGACAAACAGAGGAGAGGCTGAGTGACTACAGAGGAGGCTGAGTGACTACAGAGGAGAGGCTGAGTGACTACAGGGCAGAGGCTGAGTGACTACAGAGGAGAGGCTGAGTGACTACAGAGGAGAGGCTGAGTGACTACAGAGGAGAGGCTGAGTGACTACAGGGGAGAGGCTGAGTGACTGGGAGAGGCTGAGTGACTACAGAGGAGAGTCTGGAGGACTACAGAGGAGAGGCTGAGTGACTACATAGGTGAGGCTGAGTGACTACAGGGGAGAGGCTGAGTGACTACAGAGGAGAGGCTGAGTGACTACAGAGGAGAGGCTGAGTGACTACAGGGGAGAGGCTGAGTGACTACAGAGGAGAGGCTGAGTGACAACAGAGGAGAGGCTGAGTGACTAGAGAGGATGGATTGGTTACAGAGATGCTCAAGGCTTGCCTTCAGAGGACACACACGGTGACTGGAGGAGGGACACAGTAGCTTGGCAACAAACAGGATGCACGCGGTCAGGTGTTAAGCGCTGCGCCACAGGACCAGGGGCAGGCAGCTCTCCAACAGACGAGGCATCAGCCTTCCTTCCACGGCGGTAGAGACGGGCGGTAGAGGAGTGGGACGAGGAGGTGTTATTTGACACATCTCCCCCCGTGGGCTGGCTGGCTCACGCTCTAACTGAGGCTATCACTTCTCCTCATCGCTCTCTCTCTCTCTCTCTCTCTCTCTCTCTCTTTATCTCCTCTGTCTCTCTCTCTCCTCTCTCCCTCTCCTCTCTCTCCCTCTCCCTCTCTCCTCTCTCTCTCTCTGAACTCCTCTCTCTCCTCCCTCCCTCTCTCTCTCTCTCTCTCTCTCTCTCTCTCTCTCTCTCCTCTCCTCTCTCTGTCTCTCTCTCTCTCTCTCTCTCTCTCTCTCTCTCCTCTCCTCTCTCTTTGCTTTGCTGCTTCACTGCTCTTCGTGAAGCAGCAGAGTGCCAGCACACACACTGACACACACTCCACACACACGCGCTAACACACACACACACACACACACACACACACACACACACTGACACACAGCTGAGGCTCCCGTTGTCTAGCTGCAGCTCAGCAAAGGAGGCACCACTTTGTTTTTTCCCCTACTGTAGAGGCATTGTACAAGGGGATTGTCGAGGAGAATAGGAGAGGAGGAGGCTGTAACGTTGGAGGATTGGAGAGGAGGAGGCTGTAACATTAGAGGATTGGAGAGGAGGAGGCTGTAACGTTAGAGGATTGGAGAGGAGGAGGCTGTAACGTTGGAGGATTGTAAAGGAGAAGAGGAGGAGGCTGTAACATTAAAAGGATTGTAGAGGAGGTCTTCGCTGGTGTTTTGTCTGGAGCCATGGAACGTTTCCTGGTCTTTGTGAAGCAGATCAGGAGGTCCAGGAGGCGCAAAGGGAAAAAGTACAGACCGGAGGAGGACTATCAGGAGGGATATGAAGATGTGTATTATTATGCTTCTGAACACCTGCACAGTAAGTCAACCTGGGAACCAGGGAGGGTTGGAGAGAAGGAGGGAGAGAGGAAGTGAGAGAGGGAGATGGAGGCAGAGAAGGAGAAGCATCTGTACAGGGAATGGGACCAGGGAAGGAATGGAGAGAGATAGAGAGAGAGAGAATGACAGAGATAATGAGAGAGAGAATGAGAGGGAGAGCTAATGATTCTGTACAGGGAATGGGACCAGGAGAGCAGGAGAAAGAGAGGAGAGCTAATGATTCTGTACAGGGAATGGGACCAGGGAGAGCAGGAGAAAGAGAGGAGAGCTAATGATTCTGTACAGGGAATGGGACCAGGGAGAGCAGGAGAAAGAGAGGGAGAGCTAATGATTCTGTACAGGGAATGGGACCAGGGAGAGCAGGAGAAAGAGAGGGAGAGCTAATGATTCTGTACAGGGAATGGGACCAGGGAGAGCAGGAGAAAGAGAGGGAGGTGGAGGGTTGGCTGGCGGTCGGAGGCTGATCTGTTGTTTCATTGTGTTGTAGGATGATCAGTCTGAACTGACAGGGAGGGCTGCTACTGTGGGGCAAACAAGCAGCTTATCATCACATTATGAAACCTAGAGTGGCTGGAATGGATGGGGATAGCATTAGTGGTATAGAGATGTGTTTGTGTGTGTGTGTGTGTGTTATTTCACCCCTTGTTACTCTCTGATGGATATGTGGTTAACGTTTATCTGCATTGATTCTGTTGCATAATGTGGACTGTACTGTACCAGTACTAAACAATGTAGCAGGATGATCTAATACTGTTTACATGCGCTAAGCTAGGCTAAAGATAGGCTAGGCTGAAGTTAAGCTAGGCTAAAGATAGGCTAGGCTGAAGTTAAGCTAGGCTAAAGATAGGCTAGGCTGAAGTTAAGCTAGGCTAAAGATAGGCTAGGCTGAAGTTAAGCTAGGATAAAGATAGGCTAGGCTGAAGTTAAGCTAGGCTAAAGATAGGCTAGGCTGAAGTTAAGCTAGGATAAAGATAGGCTAGGCTGAAGTTAAGCTAGGCTAAAGATAGGCTAGGCTGAAGTTAAGCTAGGCTAAAGCTAGGCTAAGCTAAAGCTAGGCTTGCAGGTCACTCACTGCTAATACCAACTGTATCTAATTATCCCGTTATAAACATAACTACTGTGTTATAGGGATACTGGGATGGTTATGTAGACTAGGTTAGCAGGTCACTCACAGCTAACGCCTGTTTATATGTGCTAGGTCAGGCTAGGCTAGTAGGTCTATAAGAGTGGGATGGTTATATGTGCTAGGTCAGGCTAGGCTAGCAGGTCTCTAAGATTGGGATGGTTATATGTGCTAGGTCAGGCTAGGCTAGCAGGTCTCTAAGATTGGGATGGTTATATGTGCTAGGTCAGGCTAGGCTAGCAGGTCTCTAAGAGTGGGATGGTTATATGTGCTAGGTCAGGCTAGGCTAGCAGGTCTCTAAGAGTGGGATGGTTATATGTGCTAGGTCAGGCTAGGCTGGCAGGTCTCTAAGATTGGGATGTTTATATGTGCTAGGTCAGGCTAGGCTAACAGGTCTCTAAGAGTGGGATGGTTATATGTGCTAGGTCAGGCTAGGCTAGCAGGTCTATAAGATTGGAATGGTTATATGTGCTAGGTCAGGCTAGGCTAGCAGGTCTCTAAGAGTGGGATGGTTATATGTGCTAGGTCAGGCTAGGCTAGCAGGTCTATAAGATTGGAATGGTTATATGTGCTAGGTCAGGCTAGGCTAGCAGGTTTCTAAGATTGGGATGTTTATATGTGCTAGGTCAGGCTAGGCTAGCAGGTCTCTAAGAGTGGGATGGTTATATGTGCTAGGTCAGGCTAGGCTAGTAGGTCTCTAAGATTGGGATGTTTATATGTGCTAGGTCAGGCTAGGCTAACAGGTCTCTAAGAGTGGGATGGTTATATGTGCTAGGTCAGGCTAGGCTAGCAGGTCTCTTACAGATGTATCTATATCCAAACGCCTCCTGTGACCGGGTCAGTGCCCGTCTATATACAGTACAGTCAACAGACAGCAGTATGACACAGCCAGGTGAAGAGGGTAAGAGGGTATTCCTCCCTTCCCCCTCCTCTCCCCCTGTGGTGGC
>NW_027038045.1:0-25000 GCF_034236695.1 Oncorhynchus nerka | reverse complement strand
AACAATGCCCTGCAAACAACAAAGTGTTAAGGAATGTGGTAAACAATATACTTCAACTAACAAATAAGTCAGACATATTTAGAATAAAGTACATAGACGTAAACATGTTTATTTGGTGGATTCACTTGAATTCCAGACCTTGTATCTCTAAGACAAATCACATCTAATGTTATTGACAGTATCTCTACTATCGCATCTCATCTAATCTCTTCTCATCTCTCAAATCCTCTCATCTCCTCTCTAAATTGAGTATTGCTAGTGAGTTGGTAAGTCAGTGGAGCAGCTGAGTCTTGGTGGTGAGTTGGTAAGGCAGTTTAGCAGCCTGGCAGCTGAGTCTTGGTGGTGAGTTGGTAAGGCAGTTTAGCAGCCTGGCAGCTGAGTCTTGGTGGTGAGTTGGTAAGGCAGTTTAGCAGCCTGGCAGCTGAGTCTTGGTGGTGAGTTGGTAAGGCAGTTTAGCAGCCTGGCAGCTGAGTCTTGGTGGTGAGTTGGTAAGGCAGTTTAGCAGCCTGGCAGCTGAGTCTTGGTGGTGAGTTGGTAAGGCAGTTTAGCAGCCTGGCAGCTGAGTCTTGGTGTTGAGTTGGTAAGGCAGTTTAGCAGCCTGGCAGCTGAGTCTTGGTGGTGAGTTGGTAAGGCAGTTTAGCAGCTGAGTCTTGGTGGTGAGTTGGTAAGGCAGTGGAGCAGCTGAGTCTTGGTGGTGAGTTGGTAAGGCAGTTTAGCAGCTGAGTCTTGGTGGTGAGTTGGTAAGGCAGTTTAGCAGCTGAGTCTTGGTGGTGAGATGGTAAGGCAGTTTAGCAGCCTGGTTGTCTCTCTCATATTATCTAGGCAACAATACAACAGCATGCTGAAGCTCAAACACTTCAGTCACTGGCTATATGGGTTATTATCTTTATCCACACAGCATTACACTGACCTACATTCTATCTCTTCTCTTGCACGCCACTCATACACTAATTTCCCTTCGAGAGAGAGAGAGAGAAGAGAGAGAGGGAAGAGGGAGAGAGAGACATTTATGTGAATCTGCATATACTGAGAAATTACATCGATTTTTTTCTTTGCAGTTTAAAATTAAATAATATCCTTCCTCTTTGGTGGTGAGGCCTCATTGGTTCACATTGCTCCACATGATGCCAATGTATTATCTACTATCACTTAAAAATGTCCCTGTTTGGATAAAGAGAGATATTCTGTGTTTCTAATGACTGTGTGTGTCTTTGTTTTCACCCATGTAATCTTTACACCAATTATAAATACTTGTTTTCCCAAAGAGCCTACTATGGAATCAAATTAGGCTATGGCTTCAATTATCCAACTGTCACAGTGTTCCACTGCTGATAGGTCCCATATAATTAGGTCTTGCCCAACAATGATGTATTGTGTCAGGCACAATGGCTTGTGACCATGGGTAACTAACTGTGTGCTGAGTTTATTATGCGTTGAAGAGCAGTGTAATCTACAGTCACAAAATGTCTAAACTCAGACGCGCAACATCTCGAGACTTCCCGGGAACGCTTGCAAGACAGACCAAGCAGACCAGGCCGGGGTTTGAGAATTCGAAGAGAGAAATGAAAAACTCTTTCTTAAGTTTTAAATTTTCTCAACATCTAAAGGCACAAACTAGATACGAACCAATGTCTTATGAACATGTTTTTACTCCCACCTTGTGAAAGTGACAAACTGACACGTTTTTATATTTTCGTCAAAAACTAGTTTATATTGAAGGAATGCCTTTGATTTGACGCAATGCCTTTGACTTGACGCAATGCACATGCGCAGTTCGGCGCGAGAGACCGTTCTGTGTTTAGTTTAGATGGCCAAAGTCACCATGGCATCGCCTACAAGAGCAGTCAGAAACTGCTTATCCGATAGGGGATTTCTATCTCCATACTGTACTGTCTTTGTTAAAGTATTCAATTGATCCCATACACGATGAACAGTACCAAGGTCAGCCACTAGATGGGAGTGTTCAGTAGGGAATGGAGCATTACAGAACTGTGGAATGGAGTGGGAAGGACAGGAGATACCTTCACAACAGCTGCGTCTTGTGGGTTGCCATTGCACTGTGAATGTGTCGTTAGCTGCAATAACAACAATGCAGATACATATTTGAGATGCAAATAAATAATACAAATGCGATACAGATCTGTCTCTGTGTGTCTAAATGAGGACAACTGATTGATTTGAGTATTCGGTCAGGACTCAGGAAGAACTGTCACAAAATTGACGTGGCACCCTCATCCATAATCAGGGCTGAATGACTCCCTGAATAACTCTCATCAGAGTCACGTTGAGTCATCAGCGCAGTTTTGTGTGATGGTAACACATAGACTTTTGGGCTCCCGAGTGTCGCAGCGGTCTAAGGCGCAGCGTCACTACTGGTTCAAATCCAACCAGCCGTGAGTGGGAGTCCCATAGTGCGGCGCACAATTGGCCCAGTGTCGTCTGGGTTTGGCTGGTGTAGGCCGTCATTGTAAATAAGAATTTGTTCTTAACTGACTTGCCTAGATAAATAAAAAAAAGTTTGTTTAACCTCTTTAACTAGGTTAGTTAAGAACAAATTCTAATGTATGGCAAATGGCAAATGTGTTAACATCTGGACCTTGTCTGATGCAACAACGAAAAGCTGGCATCCTGCAAAACATTTATGTGATTGTAGGAAACAAACACGAGCTTAGGCCTACATCATTTGTAGATATTACTCATTCAAAATATTTTGTTCTCAACTTTAATTTCATCAAGAGTTGTAGGTACATTTTCAATGATTAACCCATTTGTACAAGTCCTTTTCGATTTATATGTGATGTTAACCTTGAAGACCGATTGCTTTTAGATAAAAATGTTTTATGGTTTCACAGCCTACAGCCAGGCTACTTCATCAAAGTGTACTACTTCAACTACTTACATTCGAATGGGGTGGGACGAGCTGGTACATTCAAATGGGGTGGGACGAGCTGGTACATTCAAATGGGGTGGGGTGGGACGAGCTGGTACATTCAAATGGGGTGGGACGAGCTGGTACATTCAAATGGGGTGGGACGAGCTGGTACATTCAAATGGGGTGGGACGAGCTGGTACATTCAAATGGGGTGGGATGGGATGAGCTGGTACATTCAAATGGGGTGGGATGGGACGAGCTGGTACATTCAAATGGGGTGGGGTGGGACGAGCTGGTACATTCAAATGGGGTGGGATGGGACGAGCTGGTACATTCAAATGGGGTGGGACGAGCTGTTACATTCAAATGTGATGCGTAGCGACATACATTCTGATTGGTACATAGGTATTGTGTGTAAACATATCTTCTTACCTCTTCATACACATATTACATGTCCATTCCAAACCAGGTTAAATGCAGTGTCCATGTTTAACCAGGGCTTATAGATCCCAATTCTGGGAATAGGCATACAAATATACTTTCAGATCATTTTTTTTTAAATAAGCGGTTTTGTCCTATGCATTATTCTTATCTGGTTGACGATACCTCATCAAGTTTCATACATAACCTACGATTCGATATACATCTGTCTAGCTGGCTACTATACCGCAGGTAGCCCAGTGCGTTGAGCGGAGGACTAATAAGCGAAAGGTTGCAAGATCGAATCCCCGAGCTGACAAGGTAAAAAGTAATTCTGCTCCTAAACAAGGCAGTTAAACCCACTGTTCCTAGACCGTCATTGAAAATAAGAATTTGTTCTTGGAAACGGACATGCCTAGTTAAATAGGCTGCATTGGCCAAATGACAACCAATGGCTATGCATACCTACTGTAAATTGCAGTATCTCGTCTTCGCCAACAGGTTGCACTACGTATTGTAAACAGTGAGATCTCCATTTTGTATGTTTCCCCCCTCAGAGGTTAGCGCCTAGTTTCCTTTTGGCTGTGAACAGCACAGCTAATTCCGTGCATTTCGGACGCAATTGGATACCTAACACATTGTAGTGGATTGGATGATCCGATCGATTACTTGCTTCTTCGTGTCCTGATACGATTTGCAAGGAGAACGCAATCGGATGTTTTCGTGTTTCTAGCCGGTTTGCAAGCAAAACAACACCAAACAAAAACAACCATGCATGGAGTCACAACTACAAAACGCCTGAGGGGTAGGCAAACGCTTTAGATGTATAGTATTTGAAGTCATATAATGTGCCATACATTAATTTGGAATGAATAACCAGAGATGGATTATGTTAGCCACTAGCTAGTTAGCTCAACATGTCTCTCAATGACATTTGGGGGGACGCATTTGCAGGAGCTAACGTAGCTAACTAACTCATGTGAGCTGCTTAAATATATAAATGTGCTGTTGCAAAATATATGAACAGGGCGGGTTAACTAGTTAGGTTGCAGAAACACTTAATTCAATTCATACGCCACGATGCTTGTTTTTGATGCTTTCAAATAATAAAGTAAGGCAAATGGAATAGTTAGCCACTTAGCTAGGTAGCTAATATCTAACCAGCAATGCGCCCCAACAGCAGGGGACTTCGGAGAATTCAGGTCAACTTCATAGAATGGATCAATTTGTCAACCATTATAAACACATGAAGTGTATGCAAATGACCTTCACACGTCACATGTGTCATGTCATTTTAACCAAGTAATTTAAAAGTACATATTATCCATTCATTGAAACCATAATATTAGGTCAGATGTTGATGATACAGCTAGTATATTAGGTATAACTTGCCACGTGTGTAGTATGTTTGTGTCTTTACACTTAGGCATGTTATTTGATACATGTCCATATTAGCCTACACGTGGCAGACACCGATCTAGCGCCGCACCAGGGGTATATTCATTATGCCGATTGCAACAGAAACAGGTTTACTCCAAATGGAAAACGTTTTGCAATGAAGTCTATTGAATAAATTCAGGTAGGTCACTCCCCGTTTGCCGATGATTCATTATGTTAGGTACTTAAACTGTAATCGGTTTCCACTTCGAGATGTAATGAATACACTAGCATCCATGCTAATGACATTACCCACTCGGTCTTTTCTCTCTCTCTCTACCCAGGATCATAAGATGGATCAAGGAGGAGTGAAGAAGAGCAGGAGTAACAAGGACAACAGCCGAGTTAAGCTCCTTCTGGGCGAAACCCCCTCAGAGAGAACCCCTCTCACTGGTGCTCCCTGCAGTGCCATGTCCGTTGCTTTGGCAACCACCACCACCACCTCCTTCCTTCCATCCAGCCAGCTGATGCAACCAGGTGACGTGCCCAGCGGACTCAGTAACAGCCCTCCTCCCTCAGGTGAGGACCTCGCCTCAGCCTCCGCCACGGCCTCCGTGGGCCTCTACCTGGAAGACCCAGAGCCTCCCACCACAAAGGTACTGCTACTTATTTGTTGTACTAACGCTCTAGCACTGGACTCTACCCCCACACCCACTGGACTCTACCCCCACACCCACTGGACTCTACCCCCACACCCACTGGACTCTACACCCACACCCACTGGACTCTACCCCCACACCCACTGGACTCTACCCCCACACCCACTGGACTCTACCCCCACACCCACTGGACTCTACCCCCACACCCACTGGACTCTACCCCCACACCCACTGGACTCTAACCCCACACCCACTGGATTCTACACCCACTGGACTCTAACCCCACACCCACTGGACTCTAACCCCACACCCACTGGACTCTAACCCCACACCCACTGGACTCTAACCCCACACCCACTGGACTCTAACCCCACACCCACTGGACTCTACCCCGACACCCACTGGACTCCACACCCACTGGACTCTACCCCACACCCACTGGACTCTACCCCCACACCCACTGGACTCTACCCCGACACCCACTGGACTCCACACCCACTGGACTCTACCCCGACACCCACTGGACTCCACACCCACTGGACTCTACCCCCACACCCACTGGACTCTACCCCCACACCCACTGGACTCTACCCCGACACCCACTGGACTCCACACCCACTGGACTCTACCCCGACACCCACTGGACTCCACACCCACTGGACTCTACCCCCACACCCACTGGACTCTACCCCCACACCCACTGGACTCTACCCCGACACCCACTGGAATCTACACCCACACTCACTGGACTCTACCCCCACACCCACTGGACTCCACCCACTGGACTCTACCCACACACTGGACTCTACCCACACACTCACTGGACTCTACCCCGACACCCACTGGACTCTACCCCCACACCCACTGGACTCTACCCCCCACACCCACTGGACTCTACCCCCCACACCCACTGGACTCCACACCCACTGGACTGTACACCCACACCCACTGGACTCTAACCCCACACCCACTGGACTCTACCCCCACACCCACTGGACTCTAACCCCACACCCACTGGACTCTACCCCACACCCACTGGACTCTACCCGCACACCCACTGGACTCTACCCCCACACCCACTGGACTCTACCCCCACACCCACTGGACTCTACTCCGACACCCACTGGACTCTACCCACAACCACACCCACTGGACTCTACCCACAACCACACCCACTGGACTCTACCCCCACACCCACTGGACTCTACTCCCACACCCACTGGACTCTACCCCCAACCACACCCACTGGACTCTACCCACAACCACACCCACTGGACTCTACCCACAACCACACCCACTGGACTCTACCCACAACCACACCCACTGGACTCTACCCACAACCACACCCACTGGACTCTATCCACAACCACACCCACTGGACTCTACCCACAACCACACCCACTGGACTCTATCCACAACCACACCCACTGGACTCTACCCACAACCACACCCACTGGACTCTACCCACAACCACACCCACTGGACTCTACCCACAACCACACCCACTGGACTCTACCCACAACCACACCCACTGGACTCTACTCACACACACTGGACTCTACCCACACATGCTGGACTCTACGAACACGCAGGGCGCTACCCACAACCACACCCACTGGACTCTACCCACAACCACACCCACTGGACTCTACCCACAACCACACACACTGGACTCTACCCACAACCACACCCACTAGACTCTACCCACACACACTGGACTCTACCCACACATGCTGGACTCTACGAACACGCAGGGCGCTACCCACACACACTAGACTCTACCCACACACACTGGACTCTTACCCACACACACTGGACTCTACCCACACATGCTGGACTCTACGAACACACTAGACTCTTACCCACACACACTGGACTCTACCCACACACACACACACACACACAGTAACTCTACCCACACTACCTACATGCTGGACTCTACCCACACACAATTATTTCGACTCCCTGTATATAGCCATGTTATTACCTGGTACTCCCTGTTATATAGCCATGTTATTACCTGGTACTCCCTGTATATAGCCATGTTATTACCTCCCTGTATATAGCCATGTTACTACCTCCCTGTATATAGCCATGTTATTACCTGGTACTCCCTGTATATAGCCATGTTATTACCTGGTACTCCCTGTATATAGCCATGTTATTACCTGGTACTCCCTGTATATGGCCATGATATTACCTGGTACTCCCTGTATATGGCCATGATATTACCTGGTACTCCCTGTATATAGCCATGATATTACCTGGTACTCCCTGTATATAGCCATGTTATTACCTCCCTGTATATAGCCATGTTATTACCTCCCTGTATATAGCCATGTTATGACCTGGTACTCCCTGTATATAGCCATGTTATTACATGGTACTCCCTGTATATAGCCATGTTATTACATGGTACTCCCTGTATATAGCCATGTTATTACCTGGTACTCCCTGTATATAGCCGTGTTATTACCTGGTACTCCCTGTATATAGCCGTGTTATTACCTGGTACTCCCTGTATATAGCCGTGTTATTACCTCCCTGTATATAGCCATGTTATATTTACTCATTATTTTTATTCATTATTCAAAATGTATTCTTTTTCTTGTCACTATTTCCGTTAAAAAATTTTATCTTATCTTTTAATTCTGCATTGTTGGAAAAAGACCCGTAAGTCAGCATTTCACTGTTGTCTACAAAGCATGTGACAAATACGATTTGGGTTTGGGTCCGTTTCAGTAGTGCAGGATTTTTTTCCTCTTAGAGAATCACTGGAATGTCAGGTTATTTGCTGAATTGACGGAATTTAAATGTTTTCTTGTTTTTCTCCCCTTTGTAATGATTTGACAAACCAATTTTCCCATCTGTTATTAATGAAGTATTTCTTCTTATCTAAGCTCCTGCCCCAACAGACTAACACGTCCCTGGGCCTTGGACTCTTCACCCTTGGGGATACCTACTCCCGCCTGGAAGACAGCATCGCTGACTTCCACCGGTCCTCACCCAGCATGGACTCTCTGATCGGGGGCTCGGACCCTAACCTGTTCCCCATGTCCATGAGGACGGAGACAGACTTCTCCCGGGACCAGGACCTTATGGATATGGACCAGGAAGGGTACATTGGAAAAGACCAGAAACTGTTCAACGACAACACTCTGGATCTCCTCCAGGACTTTGAGTTGACAGGCTCCCCTCAGACTTTTACGTAGGAGACGACGCCTTCCTTTCCTCCCTGGCTGATGACGCTCTGCTGGGGGATGAGAGCCAGGATCGTGGGGTCTCCACCTCCAAGCCAGCTGCTACTACGACCAATAGTGGTGGTTTTAGCGGTTCCAACACCACCACGTTGAATGGTAGCAATCTACTAACATGTCAGGATGAATCCAACTCCAGCACCCCTATGACAGGCAACTCCCCGACCCCCAACACCTTTCCCGTGGTGAAGCTCGAGAAGGAATCTGGCTTCATCCAGCTGTGTACTCCAGGAGTGATCAAACAGGAGAAGACCTCGGCCATTCGTAGCTACTCCTGCCGAATGAGTGGTAGTACCGGCGGCTCCACTTCCTCCTCCCCCTCAGAGCTGTCCACCGCCAGCCCCATCTCCATCTGTGGGGTGAGCACCTCTGGAGGACAGAGCTACCACTTTGGAGTCAACAGCAGCATCAACACCCCCTTGGCTTCCACTACCAGTGGAGCTTCTCCACAGAAGGACCAGAAGCCCTCCGTGTTCAGCCTGTATCCTCCGTTGGTGACCGTAGGAGAGGCTTGGAACAACAGTAGCTATGGGGACGGAGCTTCTGGAATGCAAGGTCTCTCCAGCCCTACCTCTTTCTCCAGCAGCTTTGAAAGGTAAGGAGAAGAATTGAAAGAATGTTGCTAATAAAAAGCAGTCCTGTAGTTGGTCTGGTGGTCGTTTGGTGGTGGTCGTCTGGCCAGCCTGCTGCGTTGCGAGAGTGAGGCTGGTCTAGAGTTGCAAAAGAGTTGGAAACTTTCCGGTAAATTTCCTGAATTTTTCTAGAAATTTTCCATGGGAAGTTAAACCCCGAGATTTGGGGAATTTTGCTTCAATTCATTAAAAAGGTTAGCTTATAACAGGGAACCTTTTTTTTGTGTGGGATACACACAAGGCAATTCCTTATTTTGGTTCAACTATCCCCAATTCAATGCAATTGCAACCCTCTGCATGCACAGTACATACTTCCGTCACATGTACAGCTGATTCTCAAGATCTTGCACACTAATGAGATGCTATTGAGCCCACACTACTACACAGTTCTGGTAAGTTTTGATTACAATACTGGGAGAGGTGAATATATTTTATATGATTGTTTGTTCACTAGTAAATAGTAGCCTACTACAAAGTGTGTTTAAATCATTTCTAACTTGTTAACTATTTCTGCTATTTAGGTTTTGCTACAATGTGGGTTTTTAGCTTGCTTGAGCCTGCTAACTGTGTGTTAATTCACCTGTTTCCATACCAGTTTCATAAAAATAAAAAAAATAGATTAAACAAGGAGTTTTTTAATCTAACTATTTATCTGTACATGGAATTGTATATATTTTTTTTTACATTTTCTTTTACAATATTTACAGGAAAATGCCACAGGCACTATCTGATGTGTGGAGACATTTCACTGCAGCTAATGTAGAAGGAAAGGCGGTGTACATTTGCAAATACTGTGCCAAATCATATGTGAAGAATGCAACAAAGATGCAGAATCATCTGGCCAAGTGCATAAAGTTCCCTCAGTGCTCACATCAAGCAACCTCTGACAAAAGTCCCTCTACTTCTATTCGAGGTGAAGATTATACATCAGATACCTTATCGATAGCAACAGCTCATGGTCCTCCTGGAATCAGAAGTTTTTTTGACTCATTGGAGGAATGTTGCCAGAGCAATGCTCATGAATGTCTTGCTTGAGCTGTGTATTATTAATATTATTATTTATTATTATTTTTTATGCAACTGTTTCACCTCTGATGTTCACAGGCAATGTATATTGGAAGATATTTCTGAATGTTCTTCGCCCAGCATACATACACCCCTCTAATCAGACATGCTTTATCTACTAATTTGCTGGATGTAGAGCTCAACAGAGTTCAAGTGAAGGTCAAGCAAATCATAGAGGAAGCAGACTGTATTGCAATCATCTCTGATGGGTGGTCGAATGTTCGTGGGCAAGGAATAATTAACTACATAATTTCCACCCTCAACCAGTATTCTACAAGAGCACAGACACAAGGGACAACACACACACCGGTCTCTACATTGCAGATGAGCTGAAGGCGGTCATCAATGACCTTGGACCACAGAAGGTATTTGCACGGGTGAAAGAGAATGCTGCAAACTAAAAGGTTGCTTGGTCTAAAGTGGAGGAGTCCTACCTTCACATCACACCCATTGAATCTGCTCCTCAAGGACATCATGGCACTGAAAACAATGGGTAGACTCTACAAGGGAGCCAAGGAAATGGTTAGGTATGTGAAGGGTCATCAAGTTATAGCAGCAATCTACCTCACCAAGCAATGTGAGAAGAATAAGAGCACCACATTGAAGCTGCCCAGCAACATCCGTTGGGGTGGTGTTGTCATCATGTTTGACAGTCTCCTGGAGGGGAAGGGGTCTCTCCAAGAAATGGCCATATCACTGGCTGCCGATTTATGGACAGCCCCATCAAGAGGATCCTCCTGGATGATGTATTTTGGGAGAGAGTGGTAGGCAGCCTGAGACTCCTGAAACCTATAGCAGTAGCCATTGCACGGATTGAGGGAGACCATGCCATCCTGTCTGATGTTCAGACTCTGCTTGCAGATGTAAGATAAGAAATCTGTACTGCCCTGCCCACTTCACTGTTGCTCCAAGTAGAGGAAACTGAAGTTCTGAAATACATCAAAAAGTTTGAAGATGTATGCCTGAAGCCCATACATGCCACAGCGTACATGTTGGACCCCAAGTATGTTGGCAAGAGCATCTTGTCTGATGCAGAGATCAACAAGGCCTATGGTGTCATCACTACAGTGCCTCGCCACCTTGGCCTGGATGAGGGCAAGAGGTGGACATTGAGGAAGTCCAGGGAGAAGACATGGAAGCCCGAGAGGAAGACAACCAAAGCTTTAGTTTCTAGATGATCATTTTACAGATGGATGTTGAAGATGTTTTTGGGAGATGCGATGGATCATTGGGGATCATTCAATATTCCCTTTCTTTTGTTGTTCAGTGAAATCATCCCATGTGAAGAGTCAACTCATTTCATTAAAGTTCAGTTCAACTAAATCGTTTAAAAATAATTATTTTGTAAGGATTTAATCATTTGTAATTATGTCTACTTATGATGAGGTAAAATGTTTATGTTTCTGTCTCCATATGATAGAGTAAATATATCCAATGCAAAAAAACATCTACATTTAAATGGTATTAATTTGCATATAAATCTGTTAATTCCCATATATTCCCACGGAAACATTCCACCTCTGAATATTCCCCAAAATGTGCAACCCTAGGCTGGTGTCACAGTGTTATGTTGAAAACTGTGGAATAGAACTAGTGTTTAGGGTAGGGGAGATTTCTGGAACATATTACTGACAGCGGGATTCTAAGAATATTCTAAGAGCTCCTCCTTGGTTTTCAACATGTCAAGGCAACTCTGTCTAGTCAGTTACTGAACTGGAGACGGTTAGAGATTATCCTAGTGTTTTCCCCCCAATTTTTTTTTTATTTTGCTTGTATCAACATGCCCTTAAACACTTGTGCAGGGGAATGAAATATCACAGATGAATATTGTAGACGCTTTCAGTCACCAGCCCAATCCATTTTTATCTTGTCTTATCTTTTCAGCAGAGCTATTGCCTCCAAAGTGATAGATAGTAGAAAATGGCTCATGTGTTTCTGTGATCCCATAATGTTGTTTTACCGCAGGCATTAGAAATGTTTTCTAAATAATTGCCACATTTCACAGTCTGTGATCTAAAAAGGGCACACTATTCCACAGTCTATAGGACTCTGGTCAAAAGTGAAGGAGTGCACTATATAGGGGAATCGGCTACCATTTGGAACACGTGTGTAGTTACGGTACAGTAGACCACTGTCATAAAGGGCTCTGGGGACTGGAGGACACAATGAGTGTCTATATAGACATGGGCCCAGCTAGGGGAATTCCACTATAACCTCACAGAGACATGTCATTGTTACATTCACATCTAGGGGCCTGTTCTACTACACAGTTGCTTTGTCTGCCTACTCTCTGTTTTCTTAATTACAGATACAGTAGTACTAGTATAGACTAGTTGTTATTTACTGTTAGGTCTACAGTAATACTAGTATAGACTAGTTGTTATTTACTGTTAGGTCTACAGTAATACTAGTATAGACTAGTTGTTATTTACTGTTAGGTCTACAGTAATACTAGTATAGACTAGTTGTTATTTACTGTTAGGTCTACAGTAATACTAGTATAGACTAGTTGTTATTTACTGTTAGGTCTACAGTAATACTAGTATAGACTAGTTGTTATTTACTGTTAGGTCAACAGTAATACTAGTATAGACTAGTTGTTATTTACTGTTAGGTTTACAGTAATACTAGTTGTTATTTACAGTTAGGTCTACTGTAATACTAGTTGTTATTTACTGTTAGGTCTACAGTAATACTAGTTGTTATTTACTGTTAGGTCTACAGTAATACTAGTTGTTATTTACAGTTAGGTCTACTGTAATACTAGTATAGACTAGTTGTTATTTACTGTTAGGTCTACTGTAATACTAGTTGTTATTTACTGTTAGGTCAACAGTAATACTAGTATAGACTAGTTGTTATTTACTGTTAGGTCTACAGTAATACTAGTTGTTATTTACTGTTAGGTCTACTGTAATACTAGTTGTTATTTACTGTTAGGTCTACAGTAATACTAGTATAGACTAGTTGTTATTTACTGTTAGGTCTACAGTAATACTAGTATAGACTAGTTGTTATTTACTGTTAGGTCTACAGTAATACTAGTATAGACTAGTTGTTATTTACTGTTAGGTCTACAGTAATACTAGTATAGACTAGTTGTTATTTACTGTTAGGTCTACAGTAATACTAGTATAGACTAGTTGTTATTTACTGTTAGGTCTACAGTAATACTAGTATAGACTAGTTGTTATTTACTGTTAGGTCAACAGTAATACTAGTATAGACTAGTTGTTATTTACTGTTAGGTTTACAGTAATACTAGTTGTTATTTACAGTTAGGTCTACTGTAATACTAGTTGTTATTTACTGTTAGGTCTACAGTAATACTAGTTGTTATTTACTGTTAGGTCTACAGTAATACTAGTTGTTATTTACAGTTAGGTCTACTGTAATACTAGTATAGACTAGTTGTTATTTACTGTTAGGTCTACTGTAATACTAGTTGTTATTTACTGTTAGGTCAACAGTAATACTAGTATAGACTAGTTGTTATTTACTGTTAGGTCTACAGTAATACTAGTTGTTATTTACTGTTAGGTCTACTGTAATACTAGTTGTTATTTACTGTTAGGTCTACAGTAATACTAGTATAGACTAGTTGTTATTTACTGTTAGGTCTACTGTAATACTAGTTGTTATTTACAGTTAGGTCTACTGTAATACTAGTTGTTATTTACTGTTAGGTCTACAGTAATACTAGTATAGACTAGTTGTTATTTACTGTTAGGTCTACTGTAATACTAGTTGTTATTTACTGTTAGGTCTACAGTAATACTAGTATAGACTAGTTGTTATTTACTGTTAGGTCAACAGTAATACTAGTATAGACTAGTTGTTATTTACTGTTAGGTTTACAGTAATACTAGTTGTTATTTACAGTTAGGTCTACTGTAATACTAGTTGTTATTTACTGTTAGGTCTACAGTAATAATAGTTGTTATTTACTGTTAGGTCTACAGTAATACTAGTATAGACTAGTTGTTATTTACTGTTAGGTCAACAGTAATACTAGTATAGACTAGTTGTTATTTACTGTTAGGTTTACAGTAATACTAGTTGTTATTTACAGTTAGGTCTACTGTAATACTAGTTGTTATTTACTGTTAGGTCTACAGTAATACTAGTTGTTATTTACTGTTAGGTCTACAGTAATACTAGTTGTTATTTACAGTTAGGTCTACTGTAATACTAGTATAGACTAGTTGTTATTTACTGTTAGGTCTACTGTAATACTAGTTGTTATTTACTGTTAGGTCAACAGTAATACTAGTATAGACTAGTTGTTATTTACTGTTAGGTCTACAGTAATACTAGTTGTTATTTACTGTTAGGTCTACTGTAATACTAGTTGTTATTTACTGTTAGGTCTACAGTAATACTAGTATAGACTAGTTGTTATTTACTGTTAGGTCTACTGTAATACTAGTTGTTATTTACAGTTAGGTCTACTGTAATACTAGTTGTTATTTACTGTTAGGTCTACAGTAATACTAGTATAGACTAGTTGTTATTTACTGTTAGGTCTACTGTAATACTAGTTGTTATTTACTGTTAGGTCTACAGTAATACTAGTATAGACTAGTTGTTATTTACTGTTAGGTCAACAGTAATACTAGTATAGACTAGTTGTTATTTACTGTTAGGTTTACAGTAATACTAGTTGTTATTTACAGTTAGGTCTACTGTAATACTAGTTGTTATTTACTGTTAGGTCTACAGTAATAATAGTTGTTATTTACTGTTAGGTCTACAGTAATACTAGTATAGACTAGTTGTTATTTACTGTTAGGTCAACAGTAATACTAGTATAGACTAGTTGTTATTTACTGTTAGGTCTACAGTAATACTAGTTGTTATTTACTGTTAGGTCTACTGTAATACTAGTTGTTATTTACTGTTAGGTCTACAGTAATACTAGTATAGACTAGTTGTTATTTACTGTTAGGTCTACTGTAATACTAGTTGTTATTTACAGTTAGGTCTACTGTAATACTAGTTGTTATTTACTGTTAGGTCTACAGTAATACTAGTATAGACTAGTTGTTATTTACTGTTAGGTCAACACTAATACTAGTATAGACTAGTTGTTATTTACTGTTAGGTTTACAGTAATACTAGTTGTTATTTACAGTTAGGTCTACTGTAATACTAGTTGTTATTTACTGTTAGGTCTACAGTAATAATAGTTGTTATTTACTGTTAGGTCTACAGTAATACTAGTTGTTATTTACAGTTAGGTCTACTGTAATACTAGTTGTTATTTACTGTTAGGTCTACAGTAATACTAGTTGTTATTTACTGTTAGGTCTACAGTAATACTAGTTGTTATTTACAGTTAGGTCTACAGTAATACTAGTTGTTATTTACTGTTAGGTCTACAGTAATACTAGTTGTTATTTACTGTTAGGTCTACAGTAATACTAGTATAGACTAGTTGTTATTTACTGTTAGGTCTACAGTAATACTAGTATAGACTAGTTGTTATTTACTGTTAGGTCTACAGTAATACTAGTGTAGACTAGTTGTTATTTACTGTTAGGTCTACAGTAATACTAGTGTAGACTAGTTGTTATTTACTGTTAGGTCTACAGTAATACTAGTGTAGACTAGTTGTTATTTACTGTTAGGTCTACAGTAATACTAGTTGTTATTTACTGTTAGGTCTACAGTAATACTAGTTGTTATTTACTGTTAGGTCTACAGTAATACTAGTGTAGACTAGTTGTTATTTACTGTTAGGTCTACTGTAATACTAGTATAGACTAGTTGTTATTTACTGTTAGGTCTACTGTAATACTAGTGTAGACTAGTTGTTATTTACTGTTAGGTCTACTGTAATACTAGTATAGACTAGTTGTTATTTACTGTTAGGTCTACTGTAATAATAGTGTAGACTGCTGTTTCGTTGTTCAGTCCTTTCATTCTCAACCAGGATTTCTTATACTATTGAATGCCGTTTGGGTCTTTGCTATGGGAAGCCGTTTGGGTCTTTGCTATGGGAAGCCGTTTGGGTCTTTGCTATGGAATGCGGTTTGGGTCTTTGCTATGGGAATCCGTTTGGGTCTTTGCTATGGGAATCCGTTTGGGTCTTTGCTATGGGAAGCCGTTTGGGTCTTTGCTATGGGAAGCCGTTTGGGTCTTTGCTATGGGAAGCCGTTTGGGTCTTTGCTATGGGAAGCCGTTTGGGTCTTTGCTATGGAATGCGGTTTGGGTCTTTGCTATGGGAAGCCGTTTGGGTCTTTGCTATGGGAAGCCGTTTGGGTCTTTGCTATGGAATGCGGTTTGGGTCTTTGCTATGGAATGCGGTTTGGGTCTTTGCTATGGAATGCGGTTTGGGTCTTTGCGTGTCAAAAAAGATACACGTCATATAACACCATTTGACGTGTCGAATAAGCTTGTTGACCAATCAGGACCTGAATATGACTGCACGTCACACAATAATTTAACACGTTCATTAAAAAAATGTACGTAGTTATTACACATTGATTGCACTGTCACAATGATTCATCGATACGTATGCTATGATGCTGGTAAAGTTGTCTAGCGCACCTACAGTGCTGGTCATTAAAAAAAGCTAGCTAGCTCATGGATGCAAACAATGTTCTTCCCCAAAAACAAAGCAAAATGACATCTGTTTCAGTAGCTAGTTGGCTAGCTAAATATATAGCTAGGTGTCATCTAAAATAACCTTCATTTATAAGACCGTTCTTATTTGGTTAATGGTGGTCGGACCCATCTATGTGAAGCTAGCCACAATAGTGGACTTTGCGGCTAGCCTTCAAAATAAAAGTATGCCATTGACAGTGATGCAAATGAATACAAATAGTAGAATTATGCCATAATTGAATAGATCATGCTAAATGAGTTTGGAATGTTATATAAAATCTACAAAAAAACAATTTAGTTCATTTGACAAATCTGAAATCACACTGGATGTATTATACTTTAGAATTGCTTTGGGGGCATATTTATTTCACTGTACAGCCTTACCTATGGATTGTGGATCAATGACATGGGGTATCAGTCTACTCAGTGACACCCAGAGAACATTAGCATCGTAGCTCTTATTGCGGGACTCTGAAACAACGGAATTGAGCCACATTTATTGTCAACCTATGTGTATTGAACACTATTCCTGAGGAAAAACAATACTGCGTGGATGTTTTGGAGTTGGTTAAACATTGAGGAGGACGTTGGGGAAAAAATATCTTGTGTATTTAGACTGATACTCCATTTCATTGATCCCCAATCTTTAGGTAAAGCTGTACAGTGCAATATGAATGTCAATACACACAATAGGTTGACTGGGGAGGAGATTTCACACAGTCACAGTGCCGCGATAAGAGCTACAACGCTAATATTTGTGTAAACTCTTCAGTTGTGTTTTGTGGGTGTCACCGTATAGACTGATACCCCATTTCATTCATTTACATTCCAACCATCTTTCAACATTATCTAGTCTAAATATGGCATGATTCCACCAATTGTACTCTTCTGCATCACTTTCAAAGAGGTACTTTTATTTTGAAGGCAAACCGCGAATTCCGCTATTATGCCTAATCACAACATATAACCCGGTCCAGTCGAGCCTCACTAGCCAGATGAAGCTAGCTGGCTGCTTATAATGGGGCGCCAGGGTAGCCTAGTGGTTAGAGTGTTGGACTAGTAACGGGAAGGTTGCAAGTTCAAACCCCTGAGCTGACTGGGTACAAATCTGTCGTTCTGCAACCTGAACAGGAAATAAGAATTTGTTCTTAACTGACTTGCCTAGTTAAACAAAGGTTAAAAAAATAATGTTAGCTTTGGGCAACAAGGTTAAGTAGGTGGCTAGCTATTTATTTTCACTGAAAACAGTATGATCATTACACAGGTGCACCTTGTGTTGGACAATAAAAGGCCACTCTAAAATGTTTTGTCACACAACACAATGCCACAGATGTCTCAAGTTTTGAGGGAGCGTACAATTAGCATGCTGAATGCAGGAATATCCACCAGAGCTGTTGCCAGAGAAGTGGATGTTAATTTCTCTACCATATTCCGCCTCCAAAGTCATTTTAGAGAATTTGGCAGTACGTCCAACCGGCCTCACAACCGCAGATCGTGTGTAACCATGCCAGCCCAGGACCTCCACATCCAGCTTCGCCTGCGGAATTGTCTGAGACCAGCCATCCGGACAGCTGATAAAACTGTGGGTTTTCACAACGGAAGAATTCCTGTACAAACAGTCTTAGGGAAGCTCATCTCTGCACTCATCTTCCTCACCAGGGTTCTGACTTGACTGCAGTTCGGCGTCGTAACCGACTTCAGTGGGCAAATGCTCACCTTCGATGGCCACTGGCACGCTGGAGAAGTGCGGTCTTCGGATGAATCCCGGTTTCAACTGTACCGGGCAGATGGCAGACAGTGAGTGCCGTGTGGGCGAGCGGTTTGCTGATGTCAACATTGTGAACAGAGTGCTCCATGGTGGCGTTGGAGTTATGGTATGGTGTTTCCTGATGTCAACATTGTGAACAGAGTGCTCCATGGTGGCGTTGGAGTTATGGTATGGTGTTTGCTGATGTCAACATTGTGAACAGAGTGCTCCATGGTGGCGTTGGAGTTATGGTATGGGCAGGTACAAGCTACGGACAGCATTTTATCTATGGCAATTTGAATGCACAGAGATACCGCGACGAGATCCTGAGGCCCATTGCCGTGCCATTCATCCGCCGCCATCACCTCATGATAACACACGGCTCCATGTCTCAAGGATCTGTACACAAGTCCTGGAAGCTGAAAATGACCCAGTTCCAGTTCTTCCATGGCCTGCATACTCACCCAACCCATTGAGCATGAGTGGGATGCTTTAGATCGATGTGTACGACAACGTGTTCCAGTTCCCTCCAATATCCAAGAACTTCGCGCAGACATTGATACACGGCCCCATGTCTCAAGGACACAAGTCCTGGAAGCTGAAATTTCCCAGACATGTCACCCGTTCAGCATGGGTTGGGTTGCTCTCGATCGACTTGTACAACAGCATGTTCCAGTTCCCCCCCCAATATCCAGCAATTTTGCACAGCCATTAAAGAGGAGTGGGGCAACATTCCACAGGCCACAATCAACAGCCTGATCAACTCTATGTGAAAGAGATGTCGCGCTGCATGAGGCAAATGGTGGTCACACCAGATACTGACTGGTTTTATCATCCACGCCCCTACATTATATATATTATTTTACGGTTTCAAGTTTTAATGTCACAAGTAAAGTGAAATGCCTTTCTTGCAAACTCAAAACCCAACAATGCGATAATCAATAACAATGTATTATCAGATAGGATAAATAATAATAAGTAATACACAGTAGGTATCTGTGACCAACAGAATCATATCTGTATTACCAGTCATGTGAAATCCATAGATTAGGACCAAATGAATTTATTTCAATTGACAGATTTCCTTTATATGAACTGTAACTCTGTAAAATCGTAGAAATTGTTTCATGTTGCGTTTTTATATTTTTGTTCAGTGTATTGACCCTTCTGGTCATCTATGAACAATGTACTCTTATAATCTCCACTGGCACAGTCAGAACAGGACTGGCCACCCCTCGGAGCCTGGGTCCTCTCTAGGTTTCTTTCTAGGTTCCTGCCTTTCTAGGGAGTTTTTCTTATTTCTTATGTACATCTGCATTGCTTGCTGTTTTGGTGTTTTAGGCTTGGTTTCTGTATTAGCTCTTTGTGGCAACTGCTGATGGATAGCCTACTTAACTGTATTGTTAGTTGCTAGGCCTATTCCACTTCTTCTCATAAAGCCCCAAGCTTGTTTTAGGCTTGGTTTCTGTATTAGCTCTTTGTGGCAACTGCTGATGGATAGCCTACTAAACTGTAGGCCTATTCCACTTCTTCTCATAAAGCCCCAAGCTTGTTTTAGGCTTGGTTTCTGTATTAGCTCTTTGTGGCAACTGCTGATGGATAGCCTACTTAACTGTAGGCCTATTCCACTACTTCTCATAAAGCCCCAAGCTTGTTTTAGGCTTGGTTTCTGTATTAGCTCTTTGTGGCAACTGCTGATGGATAGCCTACTTAACTGTAGGCCTATTCCACTACTTCTCATAAAGCCCCAAGCTTGTTTTAGGCTTGGTTTCTGTATTAGCTCTTTGTGGCAACTGCTGATGGATAGCCTACTTAACTGTAGGCCTATTCCACTTCTTCTCATAAAGCCCCAAGCTTGTTTTAGGCTTGGTTTCTGTATTAGCTCTTTGTGGCAACTGCTGATGGATAGCCTACTTAACTGTAGGCCTATTCCACTTCTTCTCATAAAGCCCCAAGCTTGTTTTAGGCTTGGTTTCTGTATTAGCTCTTTGTGGCAACTGCTGATGGATAGCCTACTTAACTGTATTGTTAGTTGCTAGGCCTATTCCACTTCTTCTCATAAAGCCCCAAGCTTGTTTAAGGCCAAGTGTAAATGTACTATCCACCCAAGTTAGTACCATGTCATTGTTAGTTTGAGGCCTCAATGCTTTCCTTGATGACTTTACCTAGCAGACAGACACTAGTCTTGAGTTTCAGGGCTGTGAAATTCTTGTTCTCCGTCTTTGTCTCCTCGATTCCTCCCAAAGCTAATTATGTGAGGAATTAGCGCTCTGACCTCCAATGAGCTTTGAGAATAATTAAGGAAACGAGGATGGAGGAAGCAAGGATTTGACACCAAGTAGTAATGTATTTAGACAGACCTAGTATCAACTGTGTCCCAAACACCCTATTCCCTATATAGTGCACTACTTTTGGCCAGTGCCCATTAAGGAAGTAGTGCACTATATAGGGAATAGAGAGCCATTTAGAACATAACCCTAGTCTGAGGCTAACAGGAAGTATCTGGTCTTGTGGGCACATCCTCCTGGCCTGGTCCACCAGTTGCATGATGCCAGAAATTAACACCAGAGGTTGATTGCACCGTCTGACAGACATAGGTTCAAATACTATGAAATTGTTCAACTACCTTGAGTGTTTGCTCTAGCCTGGCTAGATTGCCAGATGACAGGAGTTTGCATTTAGTAGACTTTTCCATTAGTTCTAGTTCAACAGGCAAACTCAATTAAGCACAGATAACGTATTTGAAATGATTCATAATATTATTTGAACCCACCCCGGCCTGACTTCACTGTATGAGTGACGTGACTGCTGTCAATACAAGCCCAGCCTACAGGATAGGGGTTGAGGTTTGAGGTTTTGACTACAGTCAATACAAGCCCAGCCTACAGGATAGGGGTTGAGGTTTTGACTACAGTCAATACAAGCCCAGCCTACAGGAAAGGGACTGGGGGTTGGGGGTTGAAGTGTAGGGTTCATTCAACAATACAATGCCGATGATTGATTGAACGAGGTTTGTTATTGTCCCTCAGAAGGGAAATTCTTTGTTAGGAGGTAGTTGGATTGTAGACCAGTGGATAAAGCCTATGTGGGGATGAATGAGTCGGCCTACATATAATATTGTATTGATGTTAAGTAATTAATTATTGTTAGGCTTAATAATGTAGACTTTAACCACTCACACATACAGCGCTTTTGGAAAGTATTCAGACCCCTAAGACTTTTTCCACGTTTTGTTTTGTTACGTTACAGCCTATTTCTAAAATGGATTCAAATGTCCCCCCCCCCTTATCAATCTCTACACAATACCCCATAATGACAAAGCAAAACATGTTTTTTGTTTTGATGCAAATGTATAAAAGAAGTTTAAAAAAATGACAAGTATTCAGACCCTTTACTCTGTACTTTGTTGAAGTACCTTTGGCAGCGATTACAGCCTCGAGTCTTCTTGGGTATGATGCTACAAGCTTGGCACACCTGTATTTGGGGAGTGTCTCCCATTCTTCTCTGGAGATCCTCTTAAGCGCTGTCAGTTTGGACGGGGAGCGTTATTGCACAGCTATTTTCATGTCCCTCCAGAGATGTTCGATCGGGTTCAAGTCCGGGCTCTGGCTGGGCCACTCAAGGACATTCAGAGACTTGTCCCGAAGCCACTCCTGCGTTGTCTTGGCGGTGTGCTTCGGGTCGTTGTCCTGTTGGAAGGTGACCCTTCGCCCCAGTCTGAGGGCCTGAGCTCTCTGGAGCAGGTTTTCATCAAGATGTGACGCTTGGCATTCAGGCCAAAGAGTTCATTCTTGATTTCATCAGACCAGAGAATCTTGTTTCTCATGATCTGAGTACTTTAGGTGCTTTTTGACAAACTCCAAGCGGGCTGTCATGTGCCTTTTACTGAGGAGTGGCTTCCGTCTGGCCACTCTACCATAAAGGCCTGATTGGTAGAGTGCTGCAGAGATGGTTGTTCTTCTAGAAGGTTCTCCCATCTCCACAGAGGCACTCTGGAGCTCTGTCAGAGTGACCATCGGTTTCTTGGTCACCTCCCTGACCAAGGCCCTTCTCCCCTGATTGCTCAGATTGACCGGGCGGCCGGCTCTAGGAAGAGTCTTTGGTTCCAAACTTCTTCCATTTAAGAATGATGGAGGCAGTTGCGTTCTCTGTGCCTCGACACAATCCTGTCTCGGAGCTCTACGGACAATTCCTTCCACCTCATAGCTTTGTTTTTGCTCTGACATGCACTGTCAACTGTGGGACCTTATATAGACAGGTGTGTGCCTTTCCAAATCATGTCCAATCAATTGAATTTACCACAGGTGGACTCTAATCAAGTTGTAGAAACATCTCAAGAATGATCCATTTCGAGTCGAATAGCAAAAGGGTCTGAATACTTATGTAAATAAGATATTTGTTTATTTTGAATCATTTAGCAAAAAATAATGAAATACAGTTTTTGCTTTGTCATTATGGGGTATTGTGTGTATAGATTGAGGGAAACGTTTAAAAAAAGGCTGTAAACATAACAAAATGTGGAAAAAGTCAAGGGGTCTGAATACATTCTGAATGCACAGTACATAGACCAAACATTTTTACAAATTAACATTTACAAAATGAATGACATCTCACTTGCTCAGACCGAAATGTTCCTACCATATCCACAACTGATGCTGTTTATAATGCTTGAAAGACTGCCCCATATGACTTGCGTTAGGTTGTTTTTGTCTTTTTTATTTTCAATATTTAAATCAAGTATTTGATTCTTCCATTCTCTTAACGTTGGATTATCATTTGACTTCCAGTATTTACGTAATAGCTTTTTCAATATAAGTGACCCATAAGGCTATTGTCCAACCCATTGGGTATCTCACTGCACCCCATATGCCTTGTCTTGTCTTCTTCAATATAAGTGACCCATAAGGCTATTGTCCAACCCATTGGGTATCTCACTGCACCCCATATGCCTTGTCTTGTCTTCTTCAATATAAGTGACCCATAAGGCTATTGTCCAACCCATTGGGTATCTCACTGCACCCCATATGCCTTGTCTTGTCTTCTTCAATATAAGTGACCCATAAGGCTATTGTCCAACCCATTGGGTATCTCACTGCACCCCATATGCCTTGTCTTGTCTTCTTCAATATAAGTGACGCATAAGGCTATTGTTTACATTTACATTTACATTTAAGTCATTTAGCAGACGCTCTTATCCAGAGCGACTTACAAATTGGTGCTTTCACCTTATGACATCCAGTGGAACAGCCACTTTACAATAGTGCATCTAGGTCTTTTAAGGGGGGAGAAGGATTACTTTATCCTATCCTAGGTATTCCTTAAAGAGGTGGGGTTTCAGGTGTCTCCGGAAGGTGGTGATTGACTCCGCTGTCCTGGGTCGTGAGGGAGTTTGTTCCACCATTGGGGGCCAGAGCAGCCCAGTTTTGACTGAGCTGAGCGGGAACTGTACTTCCTCAGTGGTAGGGAGGCGAGCAGGCCAGAGGTGGATGAACGCAGTGCCCTTGTTTGGGTGTAGGGCCTGATCAGAGCCTGGAGGTAGTGAGGTGCCGTTCCCTCACAGCTCCGTAGGCAAGCAGCATGGTCTTGTAGCGGATGCGAGCTTCAACTGGAAGCCAGTGGAGAGAGCGGAGGAGCGGGGTGACGTGGAGAGAACTTGGGAAGGTTGAACACCAGACGGGCTGCGGCGTTCTGGATGAGTTGTAGGGGTTTAATGGCACAGGCAGGGAGCCCAGCCAACAGCGAGTTGCAGTAATCCAGACGGGGAGATGACAAGTGCCTGGATTAGGACCTGCGCCGCTTCCTGTGTGAGGCAGGGTCTTCTGCGGATGTTGTAGAGCATGAACCTACAGGAACGGGCCACCGCCTTGATGTTATTTGAGAACGACAGGGTGTTGTCCAGGATCACGCCAAGGTTCTTAGCGCTCTGGGACGAGGACACAATGGAGTTGTCAACCGTGATGGCGAGATCATGGAACGGGCAGTCCTTCCCCGGGAGGAAGAGCAGCTCCGTCTTGCCGAGGTTCAGCTTGAGGTGATGATCCGTCATCCACACTGATATGTCTGCCAGACATGCAGAGATGCGATTCGCCACCTGGTCTTCAGAAGGGGGAAAGGAGAAGATTAATTGTGTGTCGTCTGCATAGCAATGATAGGAGAGACCATGTGAGGTTATGACAGAGCCAAGTGACTTGGTGTATAGCGAGAATAGGAGAGGGCCTAGAACAGAGCCCTGGGGGACACCAGTGGTGAGAGCACGTGGTGAGGAGACGGATTCTCGCCACGCCACCTGGTAGGAGCGACCTGTCAGGTAGGACGCAATCCAAGCGTGGGCCGCGCCGGAGATGCCCAACTCGGAGAGGGTG
>NW_027038044.1:11363-25000 GCF_034236695.1 Oncorhynchus nerka | reverse complement strand
CTGTCGTTTCAGGCTGTGATGAATAGCTCTGTGGTTTCAGGCTGTGATGAATAGCTCTGTGGTTTCAGGCTGTGATGAATACCTCTGTGGTTTCAGGCTGTGATGAATACCTCTGTGGTTTCAGGCTGTGATGATTACCTCTGTGGTTTCAGGCTGTGATGAATACCTCTGTGGTTTCAGGCTGTGATGATTACCTCTGTGGTTTCAGGCTGTGATGAATACCTCTGTGGTTTCAGGCTGTGATGAATACCTCTGTGGTTTCAGGCTGTGATGACAGGCTCAGACAAGCAGCCGTGTAATGACCTCCGACGCCAGCCTGCCAGGCCCCTCGCTTTCTTTCTTTTTTATTCTCAAGAATAACAAACATACAGAGGAGAGAAAGGGAGTGAGAGAGAGAGAGTCTGCAGCACCCGGCCTCACCCTACTAGAATCTGAAGTCAAATGTCTACTGTTTGCTGATGATCTGGTGCTTCTGTCACCAACCAAGGAGGGCCTACAGCAGCACCTAGATCTTCTGCACAGATTCTGTCAGACCTGGGCCCTGACAGTAAATCTCAGTAAGATAGGTCCAGTTGCCAGGACAACAAATACAAATTATATCTAGACACTGTTGCCCTAGAACACACAAAGAGTTATACCCACCTCAGCCTTAACATCAGCACCACAGATAACTTCCACAAAGTTGTGAACTATCTAAGAGACAAGGCAAGAAGGGTCTTCTATGCCATCAAAGGGAACATAAATCTTGACATCCCAATTAGGATCAGTTATAGAACACATTTCCCTCTGCGGTTGTGAGGTTTGACGTCACAAAATGGGACAACCACCCAATTCAGACTCTGCATGCAGAATTCTGATCAATTATACTTTGTCTTCAATGCAAAACCCCTAACAATGCATGCAGAGCAGAACAAGGACTATACCCACTAGTTATCAACATACAGAAAAGATCTGTTAAATTCTACAACCACCTAAAAGGAAGCAATGCCCACATATTCACCACAAAGTCCCCACCTACAGAGAGATGAACCTAGAGAAGAGTCCCCTAAGCAAACTGGTTCTGGGGCTCTGTTCACAAACAGACCCCACCGAGCCCCAGGACAGCAAAATTATAGACCCAACAAATCACGAGAGAGAAAAAAGATAACCATTTGACATACTGGAAAGAATCAACCAAAAAACAGCCAATTGAAATGCTGTCTGGCCCTAAACCGAGAGTGGTAGAATTACCAAAATCACCCAAAATGAAGAAAATCCTTGACTAGTTAAAAAAACAAATACAACATTGATAAAGTCCGATATTTGTTCGGCAAAATACCCTGTGCAATCACAGCAGCAAGATGTGTGGGCCGTTGTCATGAGGAAATGGAAACCAGTGGAGAACCAACAACGTTGTGAAAACCACCAATACTTATCTGTTTATTTATCTTCCCCCACTATTCATACTACAAGTATTTACACATCGCTAAAACACTCCTAGATGATAATATAACACCTGAAAATGACTGTTCATTTCCAATCCTTTTTTGTTGATGTTGTTAGATTTTCTTCTTAGTTTTGTTTGTTTATTTCACTTGCTTTAGCAATGTAAACATGTTTCCCATGTCAATAAATCCCTTTGAATTGAACTGAGGGGGAGGGAGGGAGAGAGAGGGGAGGGAGAGAGGGGAGGGAGGGAGGGGGAGGGGGGGGGAGGGAGGGAGAGAGAGGGGGAGGGAGGGGGAGGGGGAGGAGAGAGAGGGAGAGGGGAGGGAGGGGGAGGGGAGGGAGGGAGAGGGGGAGGGAGGGAGGGAGAGGGGAGAGAGAGGAGAGAGGGAGGGGAGAGAGAGAGGGGGAGGGAGGGAGAGGGGGAGGGAGAGAGAGGGGGAGAGGGAGGGGGGAGGGAGAGAGAGGGAGGGAGGGGAGAGAGGGAGGAGGGAGAGGGAGAGAGAGAGAGAGGGGAGGGAGGGGGAGGGAGAGAGAGGGGGGGAGAATGAGAGGGAGGGAGGGAGAGAGAGGGAGGAGGGGGGGGGGGAGAGACACGAGAGCAGGGTAGAGTAGAGAGCACAGCCCACAGGTGAGAGCTTTGCCTCGAATCGCTCACATCCAAGAACAATGAGAATATTAACTTTGAGACCTTTGAAATGACACACACACACACATAGAGAGGGAGGAGCGGCCTGCTCTCCCTTTGTGCCTCTTTCCTCAATCTTTTATCCTCAGTCAGTTTGAGGAATGTTTTTTTTCTTTCTCAAACGTAAATACTATGTCCTCAATAGCCAGGGAGCTAGCTGGTTGGATTTACGATAATTCCCCTTGGCCTTACATCGGCCGACTTCAAAGAGAACGGCCCACGAACAGCCTGTCATTTTGTGGAAGAAATGTTTTCCCTCCCTGGTGTTGTCATTTTCCTTTTACCACCAGTTCCTAATGAACTCTGGATGTGTGTCCAAAACAGCACCCTAATCCCTATATAGTGCCGTACTTTAGACCAGGGCTGGCACCCTAATCCCTATATATTGTACTACTTTAGACCAGGGCTGGCACCCTAATCCCTATATTGTGCACTACTTTAGACCAGGGCTGGCACCCTAATCCCTATATAGTGCACTACTTTAGACCAGGGCTGGTACCCTAATCCCTATATAGTGCACTACTTTAGACCAGAGCTGGCACCCTAATCCCTATATAGTGCACTACTTTAGACCAGGGCTGGCACCCTAATCCCTATATAGTGCACTACTTTAGACCAGGGCTGCACCCTAATCCCTATATAGTGCACTACTTTAGACCAGAACACTATGGGCTACATTGTATAGTGAATAGGAAGCCATTTGAGATGAAGACTGGATCCTGAGCTCATAACAGGCTGTAGAGCAGCCTGACGAGAGCAGACTGAGATACTGCTCTATTGGCAGAACCGGATAGTTCCCTCTGCTCTGTCTCAGCTCTGGTTCTTCTGCTACACAAATTACTGACTACATTCTGCCGGCCCAGAAAGATGAAAGGACTGGAGAGAGAGGGGGGGGGGGGGGGGGGGACCAAACTGACTGTAAGGGGGCTCTGTGCAAGAGAACCCCTTTTTTTGTTTTGTGAACTTTTAACCATTGAATGTCTAACCCTCTCAGAGAAGATACAAAAATACCAGGTTTTCCAGAAATCCTGATTCTGAAATCCCTTGCTTATTCCTTTGTGATCCAGGAATCTTCCAAATTGTATTTCTGGAAAACCTGGTCATTAGGGAAAGTTACCTGGAATTTTGCAACACCACAGTAGGAGTAGATTTTCAACCAATCACATAGGTGCCGTTGTCTATTTTACAGCTCTCTCTCTGAATACCGAGGCCTTTACTCATAAAGGAGCTTGTTTACCTCGTGCTCCTGTATCTCGACTTCGTGATGATGACTTTTCAGTCCTAGTTGTTTGTAGCTGTAGTGTAACTGTCTCCTTCCTGGTGTTTTATTGGGCCCTTGCTTTCCTCTCCTTTAATCAGACCCTTTCCTGTGTGCAGAGTGGAGAGCAGCTCTTATAACAGGCCTCCCAAAAGGACACTCTACTAGTACTGCACTGTGAAGGGAATCGGCTGTCATTTAAGAGGCTTTTACACTGTCTTTCAAAGAGAAGCTACATTTCCTTCTGGTTGCCCTCTCTTGAATATTAAAGCTATTACTTGTAATTTCCCGTGGTAGAATGAGTTGAAGGGCTATAAAACAGTGATTAGGACAGATTTACCGTCTGCTTGACGTCAGAACATTGTTAGTTGGCCTGTAAGGAAAATACAAGGCTCCAGACAGAAGATAACCATTAAGGCTTGTATAAACAGGGATTGGATGGGTGTGTGTGTGTGTGTGTGCGTGCGTGCGTGCGCGTGCATGTCTGTGTGTGCGTGCGTGTGTGTGTGCGTGCGTGCGTGCGCGTACATGTCTGTGTGTGCGTGTGTGTGTGCGTGCGTGTCTGTGTGTGTGTGTCTGTGTGCGTGCGTGTGCGTGCGTGCGTGTGTGTGTGTGCGTGCGTGCGTGTCTGTGTGCGTGCGTCCTGTCTAGTTGCTTTTCTTGTGCGAATTCCATAAATGTCTGTTGTTTTTGGAGGATGATTGTGTAATGAAGGATGCACTGTGATATTGATTATACTTTTTGAGTCATAGCGCTTTGTGGCTTTGTAGTTGAAACATATTGTGAAATGTCTACATACAGTATTTAGTTAAGAGTTGGCGGTAGTGAAACAGTTTGTTTCTTTTATCTCCTCGTTTACAGACTTTTTTAAGACTTTAATTGAGTAGTTGTTGATAAGAATTCCTCTTGAATCTCTCAGCCACTGCATCATCAGGCTGGTCAAAAAGACTGCTTTTCCTGTTGACTCACTAATGGACTCAATGTTGGCCAGTCTGCTTCCTTAATCCTCTACCACCCCCCGCCCCCCCTCTCCTTTCATCCCTCTACCCTCATCTGTCCTATCCTCTCTCCTCATTTCATCTTTCCTTCTGAGTCACTCATTTGAAATGAATCAAATACATGTTATGTTTAATCTGCTGTGTGTTCAGTCCAGTGTTGTAACCCTCCTCCGTCTCTCTCTGTCTCTCCCTATAGATTCCCAGGCTCTCCAGGAGTCGGGCGACAGATCCCACTGGTGCGTGGTTGCGTACTGGGAGGAGAAGACCCGTGTGGGGCGCCTCTACTCGGTCCAGGAGCCTTCCCTGAACATCTTCTATGACCTACCTCAGGGGAACGGCTTCTGCCTGGGCCAGCTCAGCTCCGACAACAAGAGCCCGCTGGCTCAGATGGTGCGGACCAAGATCGGCTACGGCATCCAGCTGAGTCGCGAGCCCGACGGTGTGTGGGTGTACAACCGCAGCTGCTACCCCATCTTCATCAAGTCGGCCACACTGGACAATCCCGACTCGCGGACCTTACTGGTGCATAAAGTGTTCCCCGGATTCTCCATTAAGGCCTTTGACTTTGAGAAGGCAGACAGCCTGCAGAGGCCTAACGATCACGAGTTCACACAGCAGCCGAGGACTGGGTTTACTGTACAGATCAGCTTCGTGAAGGGCTGGGGTCAGTGCTACACAAGACAGTTTATTAGTAGCTGCCCCTGTTGGCTGGAGGTCATATTCAACAACCAATAAAAACGGATTACCTTTGGATAACCTTCCTTCCCCTTCTTCTTCCTCGTTCTCCTCATTCGAGGACCAGGAGAGAACGGAGGACATAGACTAGTCCCTCACCTTTCCTTTTTTTCCCAGAAGACAGTGCTTCAAAAAGGAAGATGTTTAAAGAAGAGACAAACAAAACCCAATAAACCTGTTTAATATGACAAATGACACAAAGATTTAATTAAAAGTGAAATTAAAAGCGAAAATGTATTTTATGTTATATATATAAATATATTATTACTTGTAAATATGAAGACGTTTTATATGCATCATTATTTATGTATTGTGCAATGTGTTGATGAGAAAAATAAAATAAGATGCACTTTGCTTAATATAAATACAAACAAAGAAATGCCAAAATAAATAAGAGAAATTATATTTATCTACTGGTGTTTTTTTCTGTGGGTGCAGGTACTGAGGTGCTGAGGTGCTGAGGTACTGAGGTGCTGAGGTACTGAGGAGCTGAGGTGCTGAGGTACTGAGGTACTGAGGTGCTGAGGTACTGAGGTGCTGAGGTACTGAGGTGCTGAGGTACTGAGGTGCTGAGGTACTGAGGTGCTGAGGTGCTGAGGTGCTGAGGTGCTGAGGTACTGAGGTGCTGAGGTACTGAGGTGCTGAGGTACTGAGGTGCTGAGGTACTGAGGTACTGGGGTGCTGAGGTGCTGAGGTGCTGAGGTGCTGAGGTGCTGAGGTACTGAGGTGCTGAGGTGCTGAGGTACTGGGGTGCTGAGGTGCTGAGGTACTGAGGTGCTGAGGTACTGAGGTGCTGAGGTGCTGAGGTGCTGAGGTGCTGGGGTGCTGAGGTGCTGAGGTACTGAGGTGCTGAGGTACTGAGGTGCTGAGGTACTGAGGTGCTGAGGTACTGGGGTGCTGAGGTGCTGAGGTACTGGGGTGCTGAGGTGCTGAGGTACTGAGGTGCTGAGGTGCTGAGGTGCTGAGGTACTGGGGTGCTGAGGTGCTGAGGTGCTGAGGTACTGAGGTGCTGAGGTGCTGAGGTGCTGAGGTGCTGAGGTACTGAGGTGCTGAGGTGCTGAGGTACTGGGGTGCTGAGGTACTGAGGTGCTGAGGTGCTGAGGTGAATCCAGATGTTCTTGAATGATGTCTTCTGTAGGATGGAAATAGGCTGTAATGAGTAGCATACTAGAATCTAGACAATTGGTTTACACATTTAACTTAACAGTAAATGGCAGTAAGTTGAACATTTTGAATTGCTCTTTTGTATAATTTTTTTTTTTAAGGCAACTGAATATTGACACAACACTATTCAACATGACACAAAATCCACACACTAACCCTGGTTAACCTTGGGCTTGATTCAATCCGTACAGCGGAAGTTTAGGCCTATAGCACATTTCAGATTGAGTCGTCATATGCAGCTTTTACTGTAAATGCAGTCTCCATAAATGCGAGAACGTTGCCTTTAAATTTAAATCGCGACACAATACAATTCTATTTTGCATATTGTTTTACAGCCTTTGTGTTAGCCAGGAGGATGAGATAGGATGTATTTGACATCCTCTGCTGCTAGCTCTGTAAACACTGAAACACGTGTTTACTCCCTAAACAATGTCGTCTAACAGCTGTAACTCAGGGCTCGTCGGGGCTTTCCACCCCATTCTTCTTGTAGTTTGCAGCCGTCTAACAGCCGTAACTCAGGGCTCGTCGGGGCTTTCCACCCCATTCTTCTTGTAGTTTGCAGTCGTCTAACAGCCGTAACTCAGGGCTCGTCGGGGCTTTCCGCCCCATTCTTCTTGTAGTTTGCAGTCGTCTAACAGCCGTAACTCAGGGCTCCTCGGGGCTTTCCACTCCATTCTTCTTGTAGTTTGCAGCCGTCTAACAGCCGTAACTCAGGGCTCGTCGGGGCTTTCCACCCCATTCTTCTTGTAGTTTGCAGTCGTCTAACAGCCGTAACTCAGGGCTCGTCGGGGCTTTCCACCCCATTCTTCTTGTAGTTTGCAGTCGTCTAACAGCCGTAACTCAGGGCTCGTCGGGGCTTTCCACCCCATTCTTCTTGTAGTTTGCAGTCGTCTAACAGCCGTAACTCAGGGCTCCTCGGGGCTTTCCACCCCATTCTTCTTGTAGTTTGCAGTCGTCTAACAGCCGTAACTCAGGGCTCGTCGGGGCTTTCCACCCCATTCTTCTTGTAGTTTGCAGTCGTCTAACAGCTGTAACTCAGGGCTCGTCGGGGCTTTCCACCCCATTCTTCTTGTAGTTTGCAGTCGTCTAACAGCCGTAACTCAGGGCTCGTTGGGGCTTTCCGCCCCATTCTTCTTGTAGTTTGCAGTCGTCTAACAGCTGTAACTCAGGGCTCGTCGGGGCTTTCCACCCCATTCTTCTTGTAGTTTGCAGTCGTCTAACAGCCGTAACTCAGGGCTCGTCGGGGCTTTCTGCCCCATTCTTCTTGTAGTTTGCAGTCGTCTAATAGCCGTAACTCAGGGCTCATCGGGGCTTTCTGCCCCAGTCTTCTTGTAGTTTGCAATCGTCTAACAGCCTAACTCTGAAAACCAACATCACCATGCAGGACTAGTAGAGGCAGGCTGAAAACCAACATCACCGTGCAGGACTAGTAGAGGCAGGCTGAAAACCAACATCACTGTGCAGGACTAGTAGAGGCAGGCTGAAAACCAACATCACCATGCAGGACTAGTAGAGGCAGGCTGAAAACCAACATCACCATGCAGGACTAGTAGAGGCAGGCTGAAAACCAACATCACCATGCAGGACTGGTAGAGACAGGCTGAAAACCAACATCACCGTGCAGGACTGGTAGAGGCAGGCTGAAAACCAACATCACCATGCAGGACTAGTAGAGGCAGGCTGAAAACCAACATCACCATGCAGGACTAGTAGAGGCAGGCTGAAAACCAACATCACCGTGCAGGACTGGTAGAGGCAGGCTGAAAACCAACATCACCATGCAGGACTGGTAGAGGCAGGCTGAAAACCAACATCACCATGCAGGACTGGTAGAGGCAGGCTGAAAACCAACATCACCATGCAGGACTAGTAGAGGCAGGCTGAAAACCAACATCACCATGCAGGACTGGTAGAGGCAGGCTGAAAACCAACATCACCATGCAGGACTGGTAGAGGCAGGCTGAAAACCAACATCACCATGCAGGACTGGTAGAGGCAGGCTGAAAAACATCACCATGCAGGACTGGTAGAGGCAGGCTGAAAACCAACATCACCATGCAGGACTGGTAGAGGCAGGCTGAAAACCAACATCACCGTGCAGGACTGGTAGAGGCAGGCTGAAAACCAACATCACCGTGCAGGACTGGTAGAGGCAGGCTGAAAACCAACATCACCATGCAGGACTGGTAGGGGCAGGCTGAAAACCAACATCACCATGCATCACTGAAAACAACATCACCATGCAGGACTGGTAGGGGCAGGCTGAAAACCAACATCACCATGCAGGACTGGTAGAGGCAGGCTGAAAACCAACATCACCATGCAGGACTGGTAGAGGCAGGCTGAAAACCAACATCACCATGCAGGACTGGTAGAGGCAGGCTGAAAACCAACATCACCATGCAGGACTGGTACATAACATGTGTGCGTGTTCCTTCTCCAGCTAAGAGAGAACTGAATGACTACAAAGAGATAAACATCATAATGAATTGCTTTCTGTACTGGTACCCCCCTGTATATAGCCTCCACATTGACTCTGTACCGGTACCCCCTGTATATAGTCTCCACATTGACTCTGTACCGGTACCCCCTGTATATAGTCTCCACATTGACTCTGTACCGGTACCCCCCTGTATATAGCCTCCACATTGACTCTGTACTGGTACCCCCCTGTATATAAATCAAATCAAATCAAATGTATTTATATAGCCCTTCGTACATCAGCTGATATCTCAAAGTGCTGTACAGAAACCCAGCCTAAAACCCCAAACAGCAAGCAATGCAGATGTAAAAGCACGGTGGCTAGGAAAAACTCCCTAGAAAGGCCAAAACCTAGGAAGAAACCTAGAGAGGAACCAGGCTATGTGGGGTGGCCAGTCCTCTTCTGGCTGTGCCGGGTAGAGATTATAACAGAACATGGCCAAGATGTTCAAATGTTCATAAATGACCAGCATGGTCGAATAATAATAAGGCAGAACAGTTGAAACTGGAGCAGCAGCACAGTCAGGTGGACTGGGGACAGCAAGGAGTCATCATGTCAGGTAGTCCTGAGGCATGGTCCTAGGGCTCAGGTCCTCCGAGAGAGAGAAAGAAAGAGAGAATTAGAGAGAGCATATGTGGGGTGGCCAGTCCTCTTCTGGCTGTGCCGGGTGGAGATTATAACAGAACATGGCCAAGATGTTCAAATGTTCATAAATGACCAACATGGTCGAATAATAGTAAGGCAGAACAGTTGAAACTGGAGCAGCAGCATGGCCAGGTGGACTGGGGACAGTAGTCTCCACATTGACTCTGTACTGGTACCCCCCTGTATATAGTCTCCACATTGACTCTGTACCGGTACCCCCCTGTATATAGTCTCCACATTGACTCTGTACCGGTACCCCCCTGTATATAGTCTCCACATTGACTCTGTACTGGTACCCCCCTGTATATAGTCTCCACATTGACTCTGTACCGGTACCCCCCTGTATATAGTCTCTACATTGACTCTGTACCTGTACCCCCCTGTATATAGTCTCCACATTGACTCTGTACCGGTACCCCCTGTATATAGTCTCCACGTTGACTCTGTACCGTTACCCTCTGTATATAGCCTCCACATTGACTCTGTACCGGTACCCCCTGTATATAGCCTCCACATTGACTCTGTACCGGTACCCCCTGTATATAGTCTCCACATATATAGTCTCTATACCGTAAAACTCTGTATATAGTCTCCACATTGACTCTGTACCGGTACCCCCTGTATATAGTCTCCACATATATAGTCTCTGTACCGTAACACCCTGTATATAGCCTCCACATTGACTCTGTACCGGTACCCCCTGTATATAGCCTCCACATTGACTCTGTACCGGTACCCCCTGTATATAGTCTCCACATATATAGTCTCTGTACCGTAACACCCTGTATATAGTCAATACAAACAACCATATCTCCATTGAAGTCAATACAAACAACCATCTCTTCATTGAAATCAATACAAAACAACCATCTCTTCATTGAAATCAATACAAAACAACCATCTCTTCATTGAAATCAATACAAAACAACCATATCTTCATTGAAGTCAATACAAAACAACCATCTCTTCATTGAAGTCAATACAAAACAAAACCCTGTTTTAATCTGACCCTGGTGGCTCTTTGTCATGAAGAGACAGTGTTCTGAACGTGCTCTGCTCCACTGACCACAATGTCTAGACTACTGCTGTCTCCTCCTGCTGCCTGTCTGTCAGATGGATGTCTGCCCAGGGGATTACTACAGTAAACCTGCTGCACCAAATTTGTACCCTATTCCCTATGTAGGACACTACTTTTCACCAGAGCGCTATGGGATTCCCTATGGTCAAAAGTAGTGCACTATATAGGGAATAGGGTGCCATCTGCTTTACCCACACTCAGTGTCTCAGATAGGGACCTTCATTCACCAAGACCCAGTTTCCACTCCACATCCCTCTCTCCCATCCCTCCCTCTCTCCCATCCCTCCTTCTCTCCCATCCCTCTCTCCCATCCCTCCCTCTCTCCCACCCCTCCCTCTCTCCAATCCCTCCCATCCCTCCCTCTCTCCCATCCCTCTCTCTCTCCCATCCCTCCCTCTCTCCCATCCCTCCTTCTCTCCCATCCCTCCCTCCCTCCCTCTCTCCCATCCCTCCCTCTCCCATCCCTCCCTCTCTCCCAACCCTCCCATCCCTCCCTCTCTCCCATCCCTCCCTCTCTCCAATCCCTCCCATCCCTCCTCTCTCCCATCCCTCTCTCTCTCCCATCCCTCCCTCTCTCCCATCCCTCCTTCTCTCCCATCCCTCCCTCCCTCCCTCTCTCCCATCCCTCCCTCTCTCCCCTCCCTCCCTCTCTCCCGTCCCTCCCTCTCTCCCATCCTCCCTCTCTCCCATCCCTCCTTCTCTCCCATCCCTCCCTCCCTCTCTCCCATCCCTCCCTCTCTCCCATCCTCCCTCTCTCCAATCCCTCCTTCTCTCCCATCCCTCCCTCCCTCTCTCCCTCCCTCCCCTCCCTCCCCCCCTCCCTCTCTCCCATCCCTCCCCTCTCTCTCCCATCCCCTCCCATCCCTCCCATCCCTCCCCCATCCCTCCCTCTCTCCAATCCCTCCCATCCCCCTCTCTCCCATCCCTCCCTCTCTCCCATCCCTCTCTCTCTCCCATCCCTCTCTCTCCCATCCCTCCCTCTCTCCCATCCCTCTCTCCCCTCCCTCCCTCTCTCCCGTCCCTCCCTCTCTCCCATCCCTCCCTCTCTCCCCATCCCTCCTTCTCTCCCATCCCTCCCTCCCTCTCTCCCATCCCTCCCTCTCTCCAATCCCTCCTTCTCTCCCATCCCTCCCTCCCTCTCTCCCATCCCTCCCCTCCCTCTCTCCCATCCCTCCCTCTCTCCCAACCCTCCCATCCCTCTCTCCCATCCCTCCCTCTCTCCAATCCCTCCCATCCCCCTCTCTCCCCATCCCTCCCTCTCTCCCATCCCTCTCTCTCTCCCATCCCTCTCTCTCCCATCCCTCCCTCCCTCCCTCTCTCCCATCCCTCCTTCTCTCCCATCCCTCCTTCTCTCCCATCCTCCCTCTCTCCCATCCCTCTCTCTCTCCCATCCCTCTCTCTCCCATCCCTCCCTCTCTCCCATCCCTCTCTCCCATCCCTCCTCTCTCCCATCCCTCTCTCTCCCATCCCTCCTTCTCTCCCATCCCTCTCTCTCTCCCATCCCTCTCTCTCCCATCCATCCCTTCCTCCCTCCCTCTCTCCCATCCCTCCCTCCCTCTCTCCCATGCCTCTCTCCCATCCCTCCCTCCCTCCATCTCTCCCATCCTCCCATCCATCCCTCCCATCCCACCCTCTCTCCCATCCCTCTCTCTCCCATCCATCCCTTCCTCCCATCTCTCTCTCCCACCCCTCCCTCCCTCTCTCCATGCCTCTCTCCCCCATCCCTCCCTCTCTCCCATCCCATCCCATCCCATCCATCCCTCCCATCCCACCCTCTCTCCTATCCCATCCCTCCCTCCTATCCCATCCCTCCCTCTCTCCCATCCCTCTCTCCCATCCCTCCCTCCCTCTCTCCCATCCCCCATCCAATCCCTCCCATCCCTCCCTCCATCCCATCCCATCCCTCACATCCTCCCACCCATCCCTCCCATCCCTCCCCTCCCTCACATCCCTCCCACCCCTCCCTCCCATCCCTCCCCCTCCCTCAAATCCCTCCCATCCCTCCCCTCTTTCCCATCCCTCCCACCCATCCCTCTCTCCCATCCCTCCCTCCCACCCCTCCCTCCCATCCCTCCCTCCCTCCCTCCCCTTTCCCCTCCCTGACTGGTGGGCTGAAGGTATATGACTGGTGGGCTGGGAGTATATGACTGGTGGGCTGGGAGTATAGAGAGGGGCTGGGGTTATATGACTGGTGGGCTGGGAGTATAGAGAGGGGCTGGGGTTATATGACTGGTGGGCTGGGAGTATAGAGAGGGGCTGGGGTTATATGACTGGTGGGCTGGGAGTATAGAGAGGGGCTGGGAGTATATGACTGGTGGGTTGGGAGTATAGAGAGGGGCTGGGGTTATATGACTGGTGGGCTGGGAGTATATGAGTCTGGTGGGCTGGGTGGGTTGGGGCTGGGGTTATATGACTGGTGGGCTGGGAGTATAGAGAGGGTCTGGGGTTATAGAGAAAGTCTGGGAGTATAGAGTTGGGATTATATGACTGGTGGGCTGGGAGTATAGTTAGACTGGTCTGGGAGTATAGAGAGGTGGGTTGGGAGTATAGAGAAGGGCTATTATATGACTGTCTGGGTTGGGAGTATAGAGAGGGTCTGGGGTAGAGAGAGTCTGGGTATGGAGAGTCTGGGGTTAGTCTGGGGTCTGGGTGGGTTGGGGTTATAGAGAGACTGGTGGGTTACAGAGAGTCTGGGGTTGGAGAGAGTCTGGGGTTACAGAGAGAGTCTGGGTTGGGGAGAGTCTGGGGGTTGGGGTTATATGACAGAGAGAGGGGCTCTGGGGTATATGAGGTGGGCTGGGAGTATATGACTGGTGGGCTGGGAGTATATGACTGGTGGGCTGGGAGTATATGACTGGTGGGCTGGGAGTATATGACTGGTGGGCTGGGAGTATATGACTGGTGGGTTGGGAGTAGAGAGAGTCTGGGGTATATGAGAGATATGAGTCTGGGGTTATATGACTGGTGGGCTGGGGTATAGAGAGTCTGGTCTGGGGTCTGGGGTATATGACTGGTGGGCTGGGAGTATGGGGTGGGACTCTGGGGTTATAGAGAGAGTCTGGGGTACAGAGAGAGTCTGGGGTAGAGAGAGTCTGGGGTTAGAGAGAGTCTGGGGTTACAGAGAGAGAGGGGGTTGGGGTTATATGACTGTCTGGGGGGCTATA
>NW_027038044.1:0-10863 GCF_034236695.1 Oncorhynchus nerka | reverse complement strand
TGAATGACTAACTGTAAGTCTCTCTGGATAAGAGTCTGCTAAATAACTAACTGTAAGTCTCTCTGGATAAGAGTCTGCTGAATAACTAACTGTAAGTCTCTCTGGATAAGAGTCTGCTAAATGACTAACTGTAAGTCTCTCTGGATAAGAGTCTGCTGAATAACTAACTGTAAGTCTCTCTGGATAAGAGTCTGCTAAATGACTAACTGTAAGTCTCTCTGGATAAGAGTCTGCTGAATGACTAACTGTAAGTCTCTCTGGATAAGAGTCTGCTAAATGACTAACTGTAAGTCTCTCTGGATAAGAGTCTGCTAAATGACTAACTGTAAGTCTCTCTGGATAAGAGTCTGCTGAATGACTAACTGTAAGTCTCTGGATAAGAGTCTGCTAAATGACTAACTGTAAATCTCTCTGGATAAGAGTCTGCTGAATGACTAACTGTAAGTCTCTCTGGATAAGAGTCTGCTAAATGACTAACTGTAAGTCTCTCTGGATAAGAGTCTGCTAAATGACTAACTGTAAGTCTCTCTTGATACGAGTCTGCTAAATAACTAACTGTAAGTCTCTCTGGATAAGAGTCTGCTGAATGACTAACTGTAAGTCTCTCTTGATAAGAGTCTGCTAAATAACTAACTGTAAGTCTCTCTGGATAAGAGTCTGCTAAATGACTAACTGTAAGTCTCTCTTGATACGAGTCTGCTAAATAACTAACTGTAAGTCTCTCTGGATAAGAGTCTGCTAAATGACTAACTGTAAGTCTCTCTTGATAAGAGTCTGCTAAATAACTAACTGTAAGTCTCTCTGGATAAGAGTCTGCTAAATGACTAACTGTAAGTCTCTCTTGATACGAGTCTGCTAAATAACTAACTGTAAGTCTCTCTGGATAAGAGTCTGCTGAATGACTAACTGTAAGTCTCTCTGGATAAGAGTCTGCTGAATGACTAACTGTAAGTCTCTCTGGATAAGAGTATGCTGAATGACTAACTGTAAGTCTCTCTGGATAAGAGTCTGCTGAATGACTAACTGTAAGTCTCTCTGGATAAGAGTCTGCTAAATGACTAACTGTAAGTCTCTCTGGATAAGAGTCTGCTAAATAACTAACTGTAAGTCTCTCTGGATAAGAGTCTGCTAAATGACTAACTGTAAGTCTCTCTGGATAAGAGTCTGCTAAATGACTAACTGTAAGTCTCTCTGGATAAGAGTCTGCTGAATGACTAACTGTAAGTCTCTCTGGATAAGAGTCTGCTAAATGACTAACTGTAAGTCTCTCTGGATAAGAGTCTGCTAAATGACTAACTGTAAGTCTCTCTGGATAAGAGTCTGCTAAATGACTAACTGTAAGTCTCTCTGGATAAGAGTCTGCTAAATGACTAACTGTAAGTCTCTCTGGATAAGAGTCTGCTGAATGACTAACTGTAAGTCTCTCTGGATAAGAGTCTGCTAAATGACTAACTGTAAGTCTCTCTGGATAAGAGTCTGCTAAATGACTAACTGTAAGTCTCTCTGGATAAGAGTCTGCTAAATGACTAACTGTAAGTCTCTCTGGATAAGAGTCTGCTAAATGACTAACTGTAAGTCTCTCTGGATAAGAGTCTGCTGAATAACTAACTGTAAGTCTCTCTGGATAAGAGTCTGCTGAATAACTAACTATAAGTCTCTCTGGATAAGAGTCTGCTGAATGACTAACTGTAAGTCTCTCTGGATAAGAGTCTGCTAAATGACTAACTGTAAGTCTCTCTGGATAAGAGTCTGCTAAATGACTAACTGTAAGTCTCTCTGGATAAGAGTCTGCTGAATAACTAACTGTAAGTCTCTCTGGATAAGAGTCTGCTGAATAACTAACTGTAAGTCTCTCTGGATAAGAGTCTGCTGAATGACTAACTGTAAGTCTCTCTGGATAAGAGTCTGCTAAATGACTAACTGTAAGTCTCTCTGGATAAGAGTCTGCTGAATAACTAACTGTAAGTCTCTCTGGATAAGAGTCTGCTGAATAACTAACTGTAAGTCTCTCTGGATAAGAGTCTGCTAAATGACTAACTGTAAGTCTCTCTGGATAAGAGTCTGCTAAATGACTAACTGTAAGTCTCTCTGGATAAGAGTCTGCTAAATGACTAACTGTAAGTCTCTCTGGATAAGAGTCTGCTAAATGACTAACTGTAAGTCTCTCTGGATAAGAGTCTGCTAAATGACTAACTGTAAGTCTCTCTGGATAAGAGTCTGCTAAATGACTAACTGTAAGTCTCTCTGGATAAGAGTCTGCTAAATGACTAACTGTAAGTCTCTCTGGATAAGAGTCTGCTAAATGACTAACTGTAAGTCTCTCTGATAAGAGTCTGCTAAATGACTAACTGTAAGTCTCTCTGGATAAGAGTCTGCTAAATGACTAACTGTAAGTCTCTCTGGATAAGAGTCTGCTGAATAACTAACTGTATGTCTCTCTGGATAAGAGTCTGCTGAATGACTAACTGTAAGTCTCTCTGGATAAGAGTCTGCTAAATGACTAACTGTAAGTCTCTCTGGATAAGAGTCTGCTGAATAACTAACTGTAAGTCTCTCTGGATAAGAGTCTGCTGAATAACTAACTGTAAGTCTCTCTGGATAAGAGTCTGCTAAATGACTAACTGTAAGTCTCTCTGGATAAGAGTCTGCTAAATGACTAACTGTAAGTCTCTCTGGATAAGAGTCTGCTAAATGACTAACTCTAAGTCTCTCTGGATAAGAGTCTGCTAAATGACTAACTGTAAGTCTCTCTGGATAAGAGTCTGCTAAATGACTAACTGTAAGTCTCTCTGGATAAGAGTCTGCTAAATGACTAACTGTAAGTTTCTCTGGATAAGAGTCTGCTAAATGACTAACTGTAAGTCTCTCTGGATAAGAGTCTGCTAAATGACTAACTGTAAGTCTCTCTGGATAAGAGTCTGCTAAATGACTAACTGTAAGTCTCTCTGGATAAGAGTCTGCTAAATGACTAACTGTAAGTCTCTCTGGATAAGAGTCTGCTAAATGACTAACTGTAAGTCTCTCTGGATAAGAGTCTGCTAAATGACTAACTGTAAGTCTCTCTGGATAAGAGTCTGATAAATGACTAATGGTAAGTCTCTCTGGATAAGAGTCTGCTAAATGACTAACTGTAAGTCTCTCTGGATAAGAGTCTGCTAAATGACTAACTGTAAGTCTCTCTGGATAAGAGTCTGCTAAATGACTAACTGTAAGTCTCTCTGGATAAGAGTCTGCTAAATGACTAACTGTAAGTCTCTCTGGATAAGAGTCTGATAAATGACTAACTGTAAGTCTCTCTGGATAAGAGTCTGCTAAATGACTAACTGTAAGTCTCTCTGGATAAGAGTCTGCTAAATGACTAACTGTAAGTCTCTCTGGATAAGAGTCTGCTAAATGACTAACTGTAAGTCTCTCTGGATAAGAGTCTGCTAAATGACTAACTGTAAGTCTCTCTGGATAAGAGTCTGCTAAATGACTAACTGTAAGTCTCTCTGGATAAGAGTCTGCTAAATGACTAACTGTAAGTCTCTCTGGATAAGAGTCTGCTAAATGACTAACTGTAAATCTCTCTGGATAAGAGTCTGCTAAATGACTAACTGTAAGTCTCTCTGGATAAGAGTCTGCTAAATGACTAACTGTAAGTCTCTCTGGATAAGAGTCTGCTAAATGACTAACTGTAAGTCTCTCTGGATAAGAGTCTGCTAAATGACTAACTGTAAGTCTCTCTGGATAAGAGTCTGCTAAATGACTAACTGTAAGTCTCTCTGGATAAGAGTCTGCTGAATGACTAACTGTAAGTCTCTCTGGATAAGAGTCTGCTAAATAACTAACTGTAAGTCTCTCTGGATAAGAGTCTGCTGAATAACTAACTGTAAGTCTCTCTGGATAAGAGTCTGCTAAATGACTAACTGTAAGTCTCTCTGGATAAGAGTCTGCTGAATAACTAACTGTAAGTCTCTCTGGATAAGAGTCTGCTAAATGACTAACTGTAAGTCTCTCTGGATAAGAGTCTGCTGAATGACTAACTGTAAGTCTCTCTGGATAAGAGTCTGCTAAATGACTAACTGTAAGTCTCTCTGGATAAGAGTCTGCTAAATGACTAACTGTAAGTCTCTCTGGATAAGAGTCTGCTGAATGACTAACTGTAAGTCTCTCTGGATAAGAGTCTGCTAAATGACTAACTGTAAATCTCTCTGGATAAGAGTCTGCTGAATGACTAACTGTAAGTCTCTCTGGATAAGAGTCTGCTAAATGACTAACTGTAAGTCTCTCTGGATAAGAGTCTGCTAAATGACTAACTGTAAGTCTCTCTTGATACGAGTCTGCTAAATAACTAACTGTAAGTCTCTCTGGATAAGAGTCTGCTGAATGACTAACTGTAAGTCTCTCTTGATAAGAGTCTGCTAAATAACTAACTGTAAGTCTCTCTGGATAAGAGTCTGCTAAATGACTAACTGTAAGTCTCTCTTGATACGAGTCTGCTAAATAACTAACTGTAAGTCTCTCTGGATAAGAGTCTGCTAAATGACTAACTGTAAGTCTCTCTGGATAAGAGTCTGCTAAATAACTAACTGTAAGTCTCTCTGGATAAGAGTCTGCTAAATGACTAACTGTAAGTCTCTCTTGATACGAGTCTGCTAAATAACTAACTGTAAGTCTCTCTGGATAAGAGTCTGCTGAATGACTAACTGTAAGTCTCTCTGGATAAGAGTCTGCTGAATGACTAACTGTAAGTCTCTCTGGATAAGAGTATGCTGAATGACTAACTGTAAGTCTCTCTGGATAAGAGTCTGCTGAATGACTAACTGTAAGTCTCTCTGGATAAGAGTCTGCTAAATGACTAACTGTAAGTCTCTCTGGATAAGAGTCTGCTGAATGACTAACTGTAAGTCTCTCTGGATAAGAGTCTGCTGAATGACTAACTGTAAGTCTCTCTGGATAAGAGTCTGCTAAATGACTAACTGTAAGTCTCTCTGGATAAGAGTCTGCTAAATGACTAACTGTAAGTCTCTCTGGATAAGAGTCTGCTAAATGACTAACTGTAAGTCTCTCTGGATAAGAGTCTGCTAAATGACTAACTGTAAGTCTCTCTGGATAAGAGTCTGCTGAATGACTAACTGTAAGTCTCTCTGGATAAGAGTCTGCTGAATGACTAACTGTAAGTCTCTCTGGATAAGAGTCTGCTAAATGACTAACTGTAAGTCTCTCTGGATAAGAGTCTGCTAAATGACTAACTGTAAGTCTCTCTGGATAAGAGTCTGCTAAATGACTAACTGTAAGTCTCTCTGGATAAGAGTCTGCTGAATAACTAACTGTAAGTCTCTCTGGATAAGAGTCTGCTGAATAACTAACTATAAGTCTCTCTGGATAAGAGTCTGCTGAATGACTAACTGTAAGTCTCTCTGGATAAGAGTCTGCTAAATGACTAACTGTAAGTCTCTCTGGATAAGAGTCTGCTAAATGACTAACTGTAAGTCTCTCTGGATAAGAGTCTGCTGAATAACTAACTGTAAGTCTCTCTGGATAAGAGTCTGCTGAATAACTAACTGTAAGTCTCTCTGGATAAGAGTCTGCTGAATGACTAACTGTAAGTCTCTCTGGATAAGAGTCTGCTAAATGACTAACTGTAAGTCTCTCTGGATAAGAGTCTGCTGAATAACTAACTGTAAGTCTCTCTGGATAAGAGTCTGCTGAATAACTAACTGTAAGTCTCTCTGGATAAGAGTCTGCTAAATGACTAACTGTAAGTCTCTCTGGATAAGAGTCTGCTAAATGACTAACTGTAAGTCTCTCTGGATAAGAGTCTGCTAAATGACTAACTGTAAGTCTCTCTGGATAAGAGTCTGCTAAATGACTAACTGTAAGTCTCTCTGGATAAGAGTCTGCTAAATGACTAACTGTAAGTCTCTCTGGATAAGAGTCTGCTAAATGACTAACTGTAAGTCTCTCTGGATAAGAGTCTGCTAAATGACTAACTGTAAGTCTCTCTGGATAAGAGTCTGCTAAATGACTAACTGTAAGTCTCTCTAGATAAGAGTCTGCTAAATGACTAACTGTAAGTCTCTCTGGATAAGAGTCTGCTAAATGACTAACTGTAAGTCTCTCTGGATAAGAGTCTGCTGAATAACTAACTGTATGTCTCTCTGGATAAGAGTCTGCTGAATGACTAACTGTAAGTCTCTCTGGATAAGAGTCTGCTAAATGACTAACTGTAAGTCTCTCTGGATAAGAGTCTGCTGAATAACTAACTGTAAGTCTCTCTGGATAAGAGTCTGCTGAATAACTAACTGTAAGTCTCTCTGGATAAGAGTCTGCTAAATGACTAACTGTAAGTCTCTCTGGATAAGAGTCTGCTAAATGACTAACTGTAAGTCTCTCTGGATAAGAGTCTGCTAAATGACTAACTCTAAGTCTCTCTGGATAAGAGTCTGCTAAATGACTAACTGTAAGTCTCTCTGGATAAGAGTCTGCTAAATGACTAACTGTAAGTCTCTCTGGATAAGAGTCTGCTAAATGACTAACTGTAAGTTTCTCTGGATAAGAGTCTGCTAAATGACTAACTGTAAGTTTCTCTGGATAAGAGTCTGCTAAATGACTAACTGTAAGTCTCTCTGGATAAGAGTCTGCTAAATGACTAACTGTAAGTCTCTCTGGATAAGAGTCTGCTAAATGACTAACTGTAAGTCTCTCTGGATAAGAGTCTGCTAAATGACTAACTGTAAGTCTCTCTGGATAAGAGTCTGCTAAATGACTAACTGTAAGTCTCTCTGGATAAGAGTCTGATAAATGACTAACTGTAAGTCTCTCTGGATAAGAGTCTGATAAATGACTAACTGTAAGTCTCTCTGGATAAGAGTCTGCTAAATGACTAACTGTAAGTCTCTCTGGATAAGAGTCTGCTAAATGACTAACTGTAAGTCTCTCTGGATAAGAGTCTGCTAAATGACTAACTGTAAGTCTCTCTGGATAAGAGTCTGATAAATGACTAACTGTAAGTCTCTCTGGATAAGAGTCTGATAAATGACTAACTGTAAGTCTCTCTGGATAAGAGTCTGCTAAATGACTAACTGTAAGTCTCTCTGGATAAGAGTCTGCTAAATGACTAACTGTAAGTCTCTCTGGATAAGAGTCTGCTAAATGACTAACTGTAAGTCTCTCTGGATAAGAGTCTGCTAAATGACTAACTGTAAGTCTCTCTGGATAAGAGTCTGCTAAATGACTAACTGTAAGTCTCTCTGGATAAGAGTCTGCTAAATGACTAACTGTAAGTCTCTCTGGATAAGAGTCTGCTAAATGACTAACTGTAAATCTCTCTGGATAAGAGTCTGCTAAATGACTAACTGTAAGTCTCTCTGGATAAGAGTCTGCTAAATGACTAACTGTAAGTCTCTCTGGATAAGAGTCTGCTAAATGACTAACTGTAAGTCTCTCTGGATAAGAGTCTGCTGAATAACTAACTGTATGTCTCTCTGGATAAGAGTCTGCTGAATGACTAACTGTAAGTCTCTCTGGATAAGAGTCTGCTAAATGACTAACTGTAAGTCTCTCTGGATAAGAGTCTGCTGAATAACTAACTGTAAGTCTCTCTGGATAAGAGTCTGCTGAATAACTAACTGTAAGTCTCTCTGGATAAGAGTCTGCTAAATGACTAACTGTAAGTCTCTCTGGATAAGAGTCTGCTAAATGACTAACTGTAAGTCTCTCTGGATAAGAGTCTGCTAAATGACTAACTCTAAGTCTCTCTGGATAAGAGTCTGCTAAATGACTAACTGTAAGTCTCTCTGGATAAGAGTCTGCTAAATGACTAACTGTAAGTCTCTCTGGATAAGAGTCTGCTAAATGACTAACTGTAAGTTTCTCTGGATAAGAGTCTGCTAAATGACTAACTGTAAGTCTCTCTGGATAAGAGTCTGCTAAATGACTAACTGTAAGTCTCTCTGGATAAGAGTCTGCTAAATGACTAACTGTAAGTCTCTCTGGATAAGAGTCTGCTAAATGACTAACTGTAAGTCTCTCTGGATAAGAGTCTGCTAAATGACTAACTGTAAGTCTCTCTGGATAAGAGTCTGCTAAATGACTAACTGTAAGTCTCTCTGGATAAGAGTCTGATAAATGACTAACTGTAAGTCTCTCTGGATAAGAGTCTGCTAAATGACTAACTGTAAGTCTCTCTGGATAAGAGTCTGCTAAATGACTAACTGTAAGTCTCTCTGGATAAGAGTCTGCTAAATGACTAACTGTAAGTCTCTCTGGATAAGAGTCTGCTAAATGACTAACTGTAAGTCTCTCTGGATAAGAGTCTGATAAATGACTAACTGTAAGTCTCTCTGGATAAGAGTCTGCTAAATGACTAACTGTAAGTCTCTCTGGATAAGAGTCTGCTAAATGACTAACTGTAAGTCTCTCTGGATAAGAGTCTGCTAAATGACTAACTGTAAGTCTCTCTGGATAAGAGTCTGCTAAATGACTAACTGTAAGTCTCTCTGGATAAGAGTCTGCTAAATGACTAACTGTAAATCTCTCTTGATAAGAGTCTGCTAAATGACTAACTGTAAGTCTCTCTGGATAAGAGTCTGCTAAATGACTAACTGTAAGTCTCTCTGGATAAGAGTCTGCTAAATGACTAACTGTAAGTCTCTCTGGATAAGAGTCTGCTAAATGACTAACTGTAAGTCTCTCTGGATAAGAGTCTGCTAAATGACTAACTGTAAGTCTCTCTGGATAAGAGTCTGATAAATGACTAACTGTAAGTCTCTCTGGATAAGAGTCTGATAAATGACTAACTGTAAGTCTCTCTGGATAAGAGTCTGCTAAATGACTAACTGTAAGTCTCTCTGGATAAGAGTCTGATAAATGACTAACTGTAAGTCTCTCTGGATAAGAGTCTGATAAATGACTAACTGTAAGTCTCTCTGGATAAGAGTCTGCTAAATGACTAACTGTAAGTCTCTCTGGATAAGAGTCTGCTAAATGACTAACTGTAAGTCTCTCTGGATAAGAGTCTGCTAAATGACTAACTGTAAGTCTCTCTGGATAAGAGTCTGCTAAATGACTAACTGTAAGTCTCTCTGGATAAGAGTCTGCTAAATGACTAACTGTAAGTCTCTCTGGATAAGAGTCTGCTAAATGACTAACTGTAAGTCTCTCTGGATAAGAGTCTGCTAAATGACTAACTGTAAGTCTCTCTGGATAAGAGTCTGCTAAATGACTAACATGTACATGTAAAAATGGATATTGGGGGAAGATAAATAAACAGATAAATATTGGTGGGTTTTCCCATGCTGTTTGGTTTCCCTTTCCAATGGCCCACACACCTTGCTGCTGTGATGGTACACTGGTGTTTTGCCTAACAGATAGGAGAGTTTATCAATGTTTGATTTGTTTTCAAACTCTTTGTGGGTCTGTGTGATCTGTGGGAATGTGTGTCTCTAATATGGTCATACATTTGGCAGGCGGTTAGGAAGTGCAGCTCAGTTTCCACCTCATTTTGTGGGCAGTGTGCACATAGCCTGCCTTCTCTCGAGGTCTGCCTATGATGGCCTCTCTCAATAGAAAGGCTATGCTCACTTAATTTTGGGTCAGTCACAGTGGTCTGATATTTTGCCACTGTGTACTCTCTGTTTAGGGCTAGACAGCATTCCAATTTGCTCAGATTTTGGTTTATCCTTTCCAGTGTGTCAAATGGTTATCTTTTTGCATTCCTCATGATTTGGTTAGGTCTAATTGTGTTGCTGTCCTGGGGCTCTGTGGGGTCTGTTTGTGTTTGTGAACAGAGCCCCAGAACCAGTTTGCTGAGGGGAATCTTCTCTAGGTTCATCTCTCTGTAGGTGGGGACTTTGTGGTGGAATATGTGGGCATTGCTTCCTTTTAGGTGGTTGTAGAATTTAACAGATCTTTTCTGTATGTTGATAACTAGTGGGTATAGTCCTTATTCTGTTCTGCATGCATTGTTAGGGGTTTAATTTAGTATAATTGAGCAGAATTCTGCATGCAGAGTTTCAATTAGGTGTTTGTCCCATTTTGTGAATTCTTGGTTGGTGAGCAGACCCCAGACCTCACAACCATAAAGGGCAATGGGTTCTACAGTATAACTGATTGAAGTATTTTTAACCAGATCCTAATTGGGATGTCGAGTTTTATGTTCCTTTTTATGCCGTAGAAGGCCCTTCTTGCTTTATCTCTTAGATCGTTCACTCTGCTGAATCGCATGGCAAGAGGTACCAGTTCCCCAAGTCTGGAACCAATAGGAGCCTGAACAGCTTCTACCCCCAAGCCATAAGACTGCTAAACAAGACTGCTAAACAAGACCTCCTAAACAAGACTGCTAAACAAGACTGCTAAACAAGACTGCTAAACAAGACCTCTAAACAAGACTGCCAAAGAACACTGCTAAACAAGACCTCCTAAACAAGACTGCCAAACAAGACTGCTAAACAAGACCTCCTAAACAAGACTGCCAAACAAGACTGCTAAACAAGACTATTAAACAAGACAGCTAAACAAGACTGCTAGACAAGACTGCTAAACAAGACTGCTAAACAAGACTGCTAAACAAGACTGCCAAACAAGACTGCTAAACAAGACTGCCAAACAAGACTGCTAGACAAGACTGCCAAACAAGACTGCTAAACAAGACTGCTAAACAAGACTGCCAAACAAGACTGCTAAACAAGACTGCTAGACAAGACTGCTAAACAAGACTGCTAGACAAGACTGCCAAACAAGACTGCTAAAGAAGACTGCTAGACAAGACTGCTAGACAAGACTGCTAAACAAGACTGCTAAACAAGACTGCTAAACAAGACTGCCAAACAAGACTGCTAAACAAGACTGCTAGACAAGACTGCTAAACAAGACTGCTAG
>NW_027038043.1:15500-25000 GCF_034236695.1 Oncorhynchus nerka | reverse complement strand
CTCTCGTTTCCTCATACCCTTCCCTATTCCCTCATACCCTTCCCTATTCCCCCATACCCTTCCCTATTCCCCCATACCCTTCCCTATTCCCCCATACCCTTCCCTATTCCCCCATACCCTTCCCTATTCCCTCTTCCCCGCTCTCGTTTCCTCATACCCTTCCCTATTCCCTCATACCCACTCTCGTTCCCTCATACCCACTCTCGTTTCCTCATACCCTTCCCTATTCCCTCTTCCCCGCTCTCGTTTCCTCATAACCTTCCCTATTCCCTCATACCCGCTCTCGTTTCCTCATACCCTTCCCTATTCCCTCATACCCTTCCCTATTCCCCCATACCCTTCCCTATTCCCCCATACCCTTCCCTATTCCCCCATACCCTTCCCTATTCCCCATACCCTTCCCTATTCCCCCATACCCTTCCCTATTCCCCCATACCCTTCCCTATTCCCCCATACCCTTCCCTATTCCCTCTTCCCCGCTCTCGTTTCCTCATACCCTTCCCTATTCCCTCATACCCACTCTCGTTCCCTCATACCCACTCTCGTTTCCTCATACCCTTCCCTATTCCCCGCTCTCGTTTCCTCATAACCTTCCCTATTCCCTCATACCCGCTCTCGTTTCCTCATACCCTTCCCTATTCCCTCTTCCCCACTCTCGTTTCCTCCTCCCTTTCTCACCGATGCAGGTGTTGTCCTCCAGCAGTTTCCTCTCTCCATCGCCACGGCACGTACAGTTGACCCTTCCCTCTGAGGTCAGGATACACAAGTCCTGACAACCTCCGTTGTTCAACCGACACGGGGAGAACTCACCTACACAGAGAGAGAAAATGTACAACATGCAAACATACTCCCACACACACATTCGACACACACACAAACAGTGTTCAGAAACCAACAGCTCTCCTGCTACTTGAGTCTAATATAAACTGAGACAATCTAAATAGGATTTGTTGCAATTACCACAGGTTCACTGCGTGTGTTGTGAGTGAGCGTGAGGAGGAGGTAGGCAAGTAGGAAGTTAATGTTAGGGAGAATGCATGTGTATGTGTGTATATGTAGTGTGGGGGGGGTTAAGAAAGACAGAACCATTGATTTGGAGTGAAAGGGGGAGATTGAAAGCTCACTGAGATGAACAAGTGTGAATTGACTTGCGCGAGGTGGCGAGATGAGAAGGAATAATGTGTGGCATGGAACTGTTGGGGGCAGAAGATGGGGAGTGTGCGTAAGTGTGTGTGTGTACAGGGTGATGGATTGGGGCAGTGGATTATCAGGTGGTCTCATTCTCCAGGTGCATGGAGCACAGCTGTGTCACACTCTCTGATTACTTCTGGCACCTCATGAACTTTTGTGGCGCAGCAGTGTTTGTGTGTCTGTGTGTGTATGCAGGTATGTGTTTGTTTGTGTGTGTTTGTATCACTGTTTGCCCATGCCAACCCCGCAATCCTTTATCCGCCCTAAAATAAAAGAATCACATCCACCCAAACCCCACCTTCTTTTCCTTAGAACTCACAGCTATTGGTGTCGTTGGCCACAGCGATGATGCCCATTGGCTGCTGCGGGATGTCGGCTCTGAGGAGTTTCATGTCTCCGCCCACGTATTTGTCGGCCCTGAGGACAGCCCTGCGGACCCAGTCAGTCCAGAAGATGTAGTCCCCATACACCGCCAGGCCAAACGGATGGACTGGCTCATTCTTCAACACCACCTACAGGGGGCAGCAGGGAATGTTAAACAAATGAGTGGGCTTTGAGAGTGTGGGTGGGTTTTTGTGTGTACATATCTCTCTGTGTGTGTGTGTGTGTGTGTGTGTGAGAGACTCACGTAGCGCCGGCTGCCATCGTACTCGCAGCGTTCGATCTTGTCCAGGGTGGCGTCGGAGAAGTAGAGTTTCTCAGCGCGGTGGTCTATGGCCAAGCCATTGGGGGTGCGGATGTCATTCCCTATGATCACCAGTACATTGTTACCGGACAGGGTGGCACGCATGATACTTGGGGACTGTTCATTCCAGTTGGTCCAGAACATCAGGCTGGTGGGTGACAACACAAGAGGGAATTTCATAAGGTGTCATAAGGTGAACGCACCAATTTGTAAGTCGCTCTGGATAAGAGTGTCTGCTAAATGACTTAAATGTAAATGTAATTTGAGAATATAATGCAGATGTGTGTAAACGTTCACAACAGTGGATGGGTTTCTGATTCAAATGGCACAATTGGTATAAGCATGGAGCTTCCATTCCAACACCAGATGTAAAGCTTTCCACATGGTCCACATACTGTATACAGCACACTGAATATACCACTTCACTTTATGTCACTTTGGATGAATGGATCTGCTAAATAACCAGATACCCTCATAGATATCATCCTGACCAACTTGCCCTCTAAATACATCCTCTGCTGTTTTCAACCAGGATCTCAGCGATCACTGCCTCATTGCCTGCGTCCGTTATGGGTCTGCGGTCAAACGACCAACCCTCATATTTATTTTACCTTTATTTAACTAGGCAAGTCAGTTAAGAACAAATTCTTATTTTCAATGAAAATGGGCAGCTGGGAGGAGGTGCTCCCTACTAGCCTAGGAACAGTGGGTTAACTGCCTTGTTCAGGGGCAGATTTGTACCTTGTCAGCTCGGGGGTTTGAACTTGCAACCTTCCGGTTACTAGTCCAACGCTCTAACCACTAGGCTACGCTGCCGCCCCTCATCACTGTCAAACACTCCCTAAAACACTTCTGCGAGCAGGCCTTTCTAATCGACCTGGCCCGGGTATCCTGGAAGGATAATGACCTCATCCCGTCAGTAGAGGATGCCTGGTTGCTCTTTAAAAGTGCTTTCCTCACCATCTTAAATAAGTATGCCCTTGCCAATGTTTTTAAAACTAACAACAGATATAGCCCTTGGTTCACTCCAGACTTGACTGCCCTTGACCAGCACAAAAACACCCTGTGGAGTTCTGCACTAGCATCGAATAGTCCCCGCAATATGCAACTTTTCAGGGAAGTCAGGAACCAATACACAACGTCAGTTAGGAAAGCAAAGGCTAGCTTTTTCAAACAGAAATTTGCATCCTGCAGCAGTAATTCCAAAAAGTTTTGGGACACTAAAGTCCATGGAGAATAAGAGCACCTCCTCCCAGCTGCCCATTGCACTGAGACTAGGAAACACCGTCACTACTGATAAATCCACGATAATCGAGAATTTCAATAAGCATTTCTCTGCAGCTGGCCATGCTTTCCACCTGGCTACCCCTACCAACAGCTCTGCACCTCTGCAACAACTGGCCCCAAGCCCCACGCTTCTCCTTCACCCAAATCAAGATAGCTGATGTTCTGAAAGAGCTGCAAAATCTGGATCCCTACAAATCAGCTGGGCTAGACAATCTGGACCCTCTCTGCCTAAAATTATCCGCCGCCATTGTTGCAACCCCTATTACTAGTCTGTTCAACCTCTCTTTTGTATCGTCTGAGATTCCTAAAGATTGGAAAGCTACCGCGGTCATCCCCCTCTTCAAAGGGGGAGACACTCCAGACCGAAACTGTTATAGACCTATATCTATCCTACTCTGCCTTTCTAAAGTCTTCGAAAGCCAAGTTTAACAGATAACCGACCATTTCGAATCGCACCGTAACTTCTCCACTATGCAATCCGGTTTCTGAGCTGGTCACGGGTGCACCTCAGCCACGCTTAAGGTACTAAATGATATCATAACCGGCATCGATAAAAGACAGTACTGTGCAGCAGTCTTCATCGACCTGGCCAAGGCTTTCAACTCTGTCAATCACCGTATTCTTATCGGCAGACTCAACAGGCTTGGTTTCTCTAATGACTGCCTCGCCTGGTTCACAAACTACTTCTCAGATAGAGTTCAGTGTGTCAAATCAGAGGGCCTGTTGTCCGGTCCTCTGGCAGTCTCTATGGGGGTGCCACAGGGTTCAATTCTCCGGCCGACTCTTTTCTCTGTACATATCAATGATGTCGCTCTTGCTGAGGGTGATTCTTTGATCCACCTCTACGCAGACGACACCATTCTGTACACATCTGGCCCTTCTTTGGACACAGTGCTAACAAACCTCCAAACAAGCTTCAACGCCATACAACACTCATTCCGTGGCCTCCGACTGCTCTTAAATGCTAGTAAAATGAAAAGCATGCACTTCAACCGATCGCTGCCCGCACCCGCCCACCCGACTAGCATCACTACTCTGGACGGTTCTGAATATGAATATGGAGACAACTATAAATACCTAGGTGTCTGGCTAGACTGTAAACTCTCCTTCCAGGCTCACATTAAGCATCTCCAATCCAGAGTTAAATCTAGAATCGGCTTCCTATTCTGCAACAAAGCCTCCTTCACTCATGCTGCCAAACATACCCTCGTAAAACTGACTATCCTACCGATCTTTGACTTCGGCGATGCCCTTTACAAAATAGCTTCCAACACTCTACTCAGAAAATTGGATGCAGTCTATCACAATGCCATCTGTTTTGTCACCAAAGCCCCATATACTACCCACCACTGCGACCTGTATGCTCTCACTGGTCACCATAGCAACACCCACCCGTAGCACGCGCTCCAGCAGGTATATTTCACTGGTCATCCCCAAAGCCAACACCTGCTTTGGCCGTCTTTCCTTCCAGTTCTCTGCTGCCAATGACTGTAAGCTGTAGTCTTATATCTCCCTCACTAACTTTAAGTGTCAGCTGTCAGAACAGCTTACCGATCGCCGCAGCTGTACACAGCCCATCTGTACACAGCCCATCTGTACACAGCCCATCTGTACACAGCCCATCTGTAAATAGTCCATCCAACCAACTACCTCATTCCCATATTATGTTTTTCTGCTCTTTTGCACACCAGCATTTCTACTTGCACATCCACATCTGCACATTTATCACTCCAGTGTAAATTTCTAAATTGTAATTACTTCACCACTATGGCCTATTTATTGCCTTACCTCCTTACTTCATTTGCACACACTGTATACATTTTTTTCTATTGTATTATTGACTGTACGCTTGTTTATTCCATGTGTAACTCTGTGTTGTTTGTGTCGCACTGCTTGGCTTTATCTTGGCCAGGTCGCAGTTGTAAATGAGAACTTCTCAACTGGCCTACCTGGTTAAATAAAACTAAATAAATAAATCAAATAAAAAATATTAAGATTCCAAAGAAGTGTATGATTTGATTAGCTAAACATTATCCAGGAAGAGACAGTGAGAGAAAAACCAATGAAAAGCTACTTATACTAAAGCTAAACTATCTATACGGTCCCTCAATCTGTATATCAATCTGTATTAATCCATTCAAAACCTTATTATAAGGTCAGGATATGGGAACAGTAGCTAGTTTCAGATTAACTGCAACGTTCTAGCATCAGATACCTGACAATGTAATAAAGATGAACAAAATGAATATGAATTAAAACCCTATGATCTGGGTTAGAAACTTGGAATATTGCGATTTATGACCATTATGGTCCAACAGACACTCACTCTTGACATTCATCCAGAACGAAGGCCCGGGGGTGGTCATTTCCAGACATGGTGACCACAGTGTCACGGTCCCAGGCGCCCCAGCGGTTCTGGTTCACCGTGTGGCGGGTGATGGTAGAGGTGGTATAGCTGGTCCAGTACAGAGTGTCCCAGCCACGGTGGTATGCCAGACCCTCCACCGAACCCACATCTTTATATATATATATATATATGAGATAGCGAGATAGAAATAGAGAGAGATAGAGAGAGAGGTAGGATGAGAAAAGATGGGGGGTGGGAACAGAGATAAAAAAGGGTAAGGAGAGAGAGACAGGGAGGGAGAAGAGACGAATACACACATCAACCCCAGTTGCATGTTAAAAGGACATGACTGGCAGTGGCACTGAGCTGGCACAGTACAGTGTACAGAGCAGAGCCAGATAACATAGCAGAGGAGGTACATAGACTACGTACGGAGGACATGACAGGCCACTGGTAATGATCTAGAACACTCTGATCAAACTAACAGCTCTCCAAAAGGTCACGACAGAAATGGATAATAACTAGCAGCATATCCCGTTCCATTGCTCTTAGTTGGGAAGGTTCCCTGCATTTGTCTGCTCCATAGCCTTCTAGTGAGTAACTGGCTGAGGTAGCCCAGCCCACCCCAGCACTACCCCACCCCAGCACTACCCCACCCCAGCCCAGCTCAGCCAACTCCAGCCCAGCCCACCCCAGCCCAGCACTACCCCACCCCAGCCCAGCCCAGCCCAGCTCTGCCCAGCCCAGCCCAGCACTACCCCAGCCCAGCACTACCCCAGCCCAGCCCAGCACTACCCCAGCCCAGCCCAGCCCAGCTCAGCCCAGCCCAGCCCAGCACTACCCCAGCCCAGCTCAGCCAAACCCAGCCCAGCTCAGCCCAGCCCAGCACTACCCCAGCCCAGCCCAGCCAACCACAGCCCAGCACTACCCCAGCCCAGCCCAGCTCAGCCAACCCCCACCCCAGCACAGCCCAGCCCTACCCCACCCCAGCACAGCCCAGCCCTACCCCACCCCCGCACAGCCCAGCCCAGCCCTACCCCAGCCCAGGTCATGACAGAAATGGATAATAACTAGCAGCATATCCCGTTCCATTGCTCTTAGTTGGGAAGGTTCCCTGCATTTGTCTGCTCCATAGGCTTCTAGTGAGTAACAGGCTGAGGTAGCCCAGCTCTGCCCAGCCCAGCCCACCCCACCCCAGCACTACCCCACCCCAGCCCAGCTCAGCCAACTCCAACCCAGCTCAGCCCACCCCAGCACTACCCCACCCCAGCCCAGCTCAGCCAACTCCAACCCAGCCCAGTCCAGCTCAGCCCACCCCACCCCAGCACTACCCCACCCCAGCCCAGCTCAGCCAACTCCAACCCAGCCCAGCTCAGCACAGCCCTACCCCAGCCCAGCTCAGCACAGCCCTACCCCAGCCCAGCACTACCCCACCCCAGCCCAGCTTAGCCAACCCCAGCACTACCCCACCCCAGCCCAGCCCTACCCCACCCCAGCTCAGCCAACCCCAGCCCAGCACAGAACTACCCCACCCCAGCTCAGCCAACCCCAGCCCAGCACAGAACTACCCCACCCCAGCCCAGCACAGAACTACCCCACCCCAGCTCAGCCAACCCAGCCCAGCACAGAACTACCCCACCCCAGCTCAGCCAACCCAGCCCAAAATGGAGGAACACACTGTGCTGCACTGGGAGAGTGAGACTGGGAGACACCTGCAGTTCTGGTGGTGGAGACACACAGTCACTCTCTCTCACACACAGACACACACGTCTCTGCCAAGGACACTTGAGTTACACAACACACACACCCACAGTCATGCACAACTCATTTTGCCAAAATACGAATAGTCACCTGCTTGTTATCCCAGAGAAACCGAGGGACAGTGGTTACCCCGCGCATCGCCCCACAGCTGGCCTTCTGCCCAGTGGTTAGCCCGCACATCTGGCCTTCTGCCCAGTGGTTACCCCGCGCATCGCCCCACAGCTGGCCTTCTGCCCAGTGGTTACCCCGCACATCGCCCCACAGCTGGCCTTCTGCCCAGTGGTTACCCCGCACATCGCCCCACAGCTGGCCTTCTGCCCAGTGGTTACCCCGCACATCGCCCCACAGCTGGCCTTCTGCCCAGTGGTTACCCCGCGCATCGCCCCACAGCTGGCCTTCTGCCCAGTGGTTACCCCGCGCATCGCCCCACAGCTGGCCTTCTGCTCAGTGGTTATCCTGCACATCGCCCCCTGATGGTCTGGCCTGCTTCAAATTCCTGTCGCACGGCGGTCAACTGGACTATGGAGCCTGCCACATCCTGCAGTCCTTCATCGCTGTGGCCTATGCCGGGATCTACCTGTTCCTGTGGCAGAGTGGGAGGGACAGCCAGGCGCTCCAGGTAGAGCGATACCAGCAGAAGCTAACCCAGACCTTGGCCCTGCTGGTGCTGGCCACCCTCCTACAGCCTGACCTTTGCCCTCCTGGGGGGCCGCAGCCACGGGGCCATCACCCCACTACAGACCCTTCAGTGTGTTCGCCCGCCTCATGGCCACCTCCATCCTCATGTCCCAGAAGTTCAGACAGGACCTGCTGAAGCTGTGTAGCGGGGGGTGACCACAGACCACTATACAGGGGGAATTGTATTGACGGTTATGCTTTTTGTCCATGACAACCCGGATGGGGACTGAAAATTGAATGCCTGATAGCAGCACAAAAACAAAGGCGACACAATAATAGCTCCGGAACTACAAAACCCTTTCTACCTAAATCTCCCTGATACACAACTGACACTAAGGTGTGGTGCAAACCTCTCTTCAGCTCCAAGGTTCAACTCAGGGACAGCACCGGAAGTAAAGTGCCTCCCCACTGAGACAACAGTCTAAAATGAGGATCTGAACACAGAGAATCTAGAGGGCCTCCTGGGACATGGCAGAGAAGAGAGACATCCTGGAGAAAGACATTTACAGTAGGGCAAAAAAGTATTTAGTCAGCCACCAATTGTGCAAGTTCTCCCACTTAAAAAGATGAGGCCTGTAATTTTCATCATAGGTAAACTTCAACTATGAGACAAAATTAGAAAAATAATCCAGAAAATCACATTGTAGGATTTTTTATGAATCTATTTGCAAATTATGGTGGAAAATAAGTATTGGTCAATGACAAAAGTTTCTCAATACTTTGTTATATACCCTTTGTTGGCAATGACAGAGGTCAAAGTTTTCACACACTGTTGTTGGTATTCCATTCCTCCATGCAGATCTCCTCTAGAGCAGTGATGTTTTGGGGCTGTTGCTGGGCAACATGGACTTTCAACTCCCTCCAAAGATTTTCTATGGGGTTGAGATCTGGGGACTGTCTAGGCCACTCCAGGACCTTGAAATGGTTCTTACGAAGCCACTCCTTCATTGCCCGGGCGGTGTGTTTGGAATCATTATCATGCTGAAAGACCCAGCCACGTTTCATCTTCAATGCCCTTGTTGATGGAAGGAGGTTTTCAAAGGTAAATGATTTAATTTGGTTGCTTTTCTTATTTTTGTGAAAATGTTGCCTGCTGCCAGCAGAGCCTAGCATAGCATTATGCCATGATAAACTTACACAAATGCTTGTCTAGCGTTGGCTGTAACGCATATTTTGAAAATCTGAGATGACAGTGTTGTTAACAAAAGGCTAAGCTTGTGTTTGAATATATTTATTTCATTTCATTTGCGATTTTCATGAATAGGAAAAGTTTCTAAGGGTATTTATGTCCGTTGCGTTATGCTAATGCATTTGAGGCTATGATTACGCTCCCGGATACGGGTTTGCTCGTCGCAACTGGTTAATCAGGGGGGACACGTCTGGCACTGCAGGATTTGAGTCCCTGGCGGCGTAGTGTGTTACTGATGGTAAGCTTTGTTACTTTGGTCCCAGCTCTCTGCAGGTCATTCACTGGGTCCCCCTTGTGGTTCTGGGATTTTTGCTCACCGTTCTTGTGATCATTTTGACCCCACGGGGAGAGATCTTGCGTGG